>NW_026740072.1:0-22229 GCF_022355385.1 Mustela nigripes | reverse complement strand
ATCAAAGCCATCTATGAAAAGCCCACAGTGAATATCATTCTCAATGGAGGAAAACTGAGAGCTTTCCACTAAGGTCAGGAACACGGCAGGGATGTCCATTATCACCACTCCTATTCAACATAGTACTAGAAGTCCTAGCCTCACTAATCAGAAAACAAAAAGAAATTAAAGGCATCCAAATCGGCAAAGAAGAAGTTAAACTATCACTCTTTGTAGATGATATGATACTATATGTGGAAAACCCAAAAGACTCCACTCCAAATCTTCTAGAACTTGTACAGGAATTCAATAAAGTGTCAGGATATAAAATCAATGCACAGAAATCAGTTACATTTCTTTACACCAACTACAAGACAGAAGAAAGAGAAATTAAGGAGTCAATCCCAGTTACAATTGCACCCAAAACCATAAGATACCTAGGGCTAGTATCCAAAATCTATAAAGAATTTAGCAAACTCAACACCCAAAGAACAAATAATCCAATCAAGAAATGGGCGGAAAACATGAACAGACATTTCTGCAAAGAAGACACCCAGATGGCCAACAGACACATGAAAAAGTGCTCCATATCACTCGGCATCAGGGAAATACAAATCAAAACCACAATGAGAAATCACTTCACACCAGTCAGAATGGCTAAAATTAACAAGTCAGGAAATGACAGATGCTGGCGAGGATGCGGAGAAAGAAAGGAGAACCCTCCTATACTGTTGGTGGGAATGCAAGCAAGTGCAACCACTCTGGAAAACAGCATGGAGGTTCCTCAAAATGTTGAAAATAGAACTACCTTATGACCCAGCAATTGCGCTACTGGGTATTTACCCTAAAGATACAAACGTAGTGATCCAAAGGGGCACGTGCACCCGAATGTTTATAGTAGTAATGTCTACAATAGCTAAACTATGGAAAGAACCTAGATGTCCAACAATAGATGAATGGATCAGGAGTATATATATAATATTTTGTATTTATATAATGTATTTATATATAAATTATATATAATTATAATATATTACATATATACACACATATACAATGGAATACTATGCAGCCATCAAAAGAAAGGAAATCTTGCCATTTGCAACAATGTGGGTAGAACTAGAGTGAAACAAGTTAATCAGAGAAAGACAATTATCATGTGATCTCCCTGATATGAGGAATTTGAGAGGCAAATTGGGGACTTTGGGGGATAAGGAAGGATAAAATGAAACAAGATGGGATCGGGAAGGAGACAAACCATAAGAGACTCTTAATCGCACAAAACAAATTGAGGGTTGCTGGGGGTCGGGGTGTGGGGAGAGGGTGGAGAGGGTGGTTGGGTTATGGACATTGGGGAGGGTATGTGCTATGGTGAGTGCTGTGAAGTGTGTAAACTTGGAGATTCACAGAACTGTACCCCTGGGGCTAATAATACATTATATGTTTAAAAAAAATTAAAAAATTTAAAAAATAACATTAAAAACCATAAAAGATTGATGTTTGTGATATATAAATACTGCAATAAAACAAATTATTTAAAAAGGAAAATGAGTAATAGTCAGGAAAATAGTAGCCAATATAAGTGTAGAAAAATGTTTAATATCATCAGGGAAGTGCAAATTAAAACATTTTATATCCAGTATTGGCTATGGACTTATAAACTTTAAATATTTATATTTTATCCTGGAAGAAATTCATTTTGGCAAGAATGTGAAGCAGTATAATCCTTATGGGATATTTCTATAAAGAGAAACAATTACTTTGGAAAATAATATGGCAATACCTAGAAAATGTTATAAGCTTCATATCCATTAACACAGCAATAAACCTCTTAGGTATATATCCTAGACAAGGTCTGCATATATGTAGTGGGGCCCACATGTAAGAATATTCAAAACAGTGTTTGTGATGGCAAGGAATTGTTAAGAACCCAAATGTTTATCTGGAGAAGAATGGAAGCATAAGTGTGATTCAATCGATAATCCATTACTGAGTGGCATTGAAAACAAGGGAAAGAATCCCCAACAAATCTGTGTTTTGGATTCTACTGATACATAAGCCAAAACATGCAAACAAGTTGATAAATATTTTAGAGTAAATAAGCAGTGGTAAAACTGTGAAAACAAGTATAAGATTGATTAACCTTCAGGGGAGTAATTGTTTTGGGAGAAGAGATGGGAGGACTTAAAAGAAGCAGCACAGAGACTAAGAGTTAATGAGCTACCCTATAATCCAGCAATTGCATGACTAGTTATTTATTCAAAAAGTACAAAAATACTAGTTCAAGGGAAGACATGAACCCACATGTTTACAGCAGCATTATCTTCAGTAGCCAAATTGTGCAAACAACACAAGTGCCCAGATTGATGGATAGATAAAAAAGATACACACACACACACACACACACACACACACACACACACATACACACACACCAGAATACTACTCAGTCATAAAAAGAATGAGATGTTGCCATTTGCAATGACGTGGATGGAGCTAGAGCATATAATGCTAAGTGAAATAGGTCAATCAAAGAAAGACAAATACCATATGCTTTCACTCATTTGTGGAATTTAAGAAACAAAACAAAGGAAAGAAAAAAAAAAGAAGAGACAAACCAAGAAACAGACTCTAACTAGAGAGAACAAACTCATGGTTACCAGAGGGTATGGAGGACAGATAAAATTGGTCATGGGGATTAAGGAGTACACTTGCTGTGATGAGCACAGGGTGATGTATGTAAGTGTTGAATAACTATATTGTATGCCTGAAAATAATATCACACTATATGTTAACTAACTGGAATTTAACTAAAAACTAAAAAAAAAATGATAATGTCAAAAAAAAAAAAAGTGTTACTATTCTATTTCCTAAACAAGGTATGGGACACATGGGCAACAATTTAATTGTTATTCCTTAAACTATGCCTTTTGCATTAGAGATTATAAATAAATATTTCATGTATCTTAAGTATAACTTTCAAATACTTGTAAATGGGAGCTAAGATTGCTTAAGGCAACAACATAAGTTTAAGTTGTCTGGTTTCTAATTCATGCACTACCAAGGATATTATGTATAAATAACAGATGCTCTCAATTCCTCAATTTCCTTATCTCTAATATTGCAGATAACAACAGCATCAAGTTTTTTTTTTTTTCTTTTAAGATGATTAAATTAGTCCATACCAAAGCTCAATCTGATTCCTGGCATAGAGTATACATACATTATACATTGTTTAGCAAATACATACTTGAACATAAAATATCCCAACTTTTTTTGTTTTTATAATCATATAATATGATGAAACCTCTTTTAATATGTTTTAGATGTCTATCATATGCCAAATTATAGGGGTGGCACAAAAACTCTATTGTATACACAACAAAGATATAAACAGAATAATTTAAATAGATATATAATCAACAAATCTATAAGTGTATTAAAAGATTAATAAACCCCAGGTTTATTCTAGGAAAGCAGACATAGTTTAATTTCCAGCAAATATTAAGCTATTCTAATACTTGAAGAGATTCAGAGATTAAATGATGTGATGATCTCAATCAGATGCCAAAAGAAGTAAAATATTCAACATTCGGAGCCAAAAATATCATGTTAGCTAAAAATAGGTGAAGATCTTGTACCTTACTTAATATCATGAACTTTCTACCAGGAATCTAATGAACTAAAAATTTAATGATAAAATATTTTATATGTTCTGACCAAAATCAGTGAAGAAGATAGGAAAGACTCTTATCACATTACTTATCTGTTTTACTTTGCAATGGACTATTTAATAACTACTATGCATTAAAAACCCCCATAAATGTTAGACACTCAACAACAACCTGGACTATTTTACCTAGAAGATAATGTGACAAACAATACCTATACTATGGGATGTGAGAGCTAGGAGAGGGATGGTAATGAAAAGAATGTATGTACTCATGAAAAAATAGATCAATAGAACAGAATAGAATTCAGAATTAGGCCCATTGATTTATAGAAATTTAACTTATTATGGAGGTGAAATTTCAAACTATTGTTGGGAATATGAGAAGTCAATAAATGTTGTTGACACAAAGTTAGACTACTTTTTCATGTAAGCAAAAAAGATAGCAAGACAGGGATAAAGAAAGAGAGGGAGAAAGGGAGAGATTACGGGGCTGTTACAAAGAAAGGTAACACTTTATGAATATATATGGTAGTATTAAAATATTTTATGGGATAATATACATGTAACTTGGCGACAGAAAAGTCCTTCCAGATGCAAAATCTAAAAGTCAGAAAGTAAAATGGTGACAGAATTGATTTCACACATATCATATGAATTGTGGAAATTACCATAAGAGTTTGACATGTGACAGATGTGGAAACTTGTTTGTAACATGGATACAAAATACAAATCCATATTCATAAACAACTAAAAGAGCTCCCTTGGGAATCAAGAATAGCAAAGGGACATAAAATATAGACAATTAATCATTGACTTATGAAAAGACTATCTCTCTATTAACACAAACCACTCTGACCCCATCTCTCATTTTTCAAAAATATTTTTCCTCCTAGTTTTATTTTATTATTTATTCTTATCCAAAATAGCATTCTACTCCTTTCCCATGAGATTACTATATTGACAGTAATATATTGTGCTTTATCATTAATTGGCCATCAGAATTTCTCTCTCTTCCACTCGATATATATAATTGAGACATCAGATGTATAATATATAATATAATATAAATTAACATATTAATTTATATGTGAAGACTAGTTTATATAGTTATATTTATATATGGTATATATATATTAGTTTATCTTGAAAATTAATTTATCTATATAATCTTGCCTTTGCCAAGGATCTATGCTAGAAGGAGATTTAAATCCTGCATCTTACTCTCTACATTTACATTTTACATTATATTCTGCTCTGGGAGTCATCTGGAAAACAATAGTGGAATTGAGATTCTAAGGGTTTTAGACAAGCTATTCTAATACAAAATACAGGGATTAATGATCTAAGAGTGTGTCTAAAAGCTTTCTTAGTTGGTATATTGAAACTCGAGTTCACTGGTGCACTAAATTCAGCAAGATTGAAAACTAGAACTTCTGTGGTACACAATAGAGAAAAGGGGTTGAAAATTCAAGAATATGGGAATACTGGAATAGATGCTACCCCTGAAGAGACTCAGAGGAAGCTCCACTAAATTATTAAAAATGCATCCTTGTAAACCTCTGTTACAGTTTGTGTCTACTGTCATTTCTTCAGTCTGAAGATAAAAGGGTATCTTTTGGGCTCCCATTTCACCCTTATGAATTTGGGCTCCCTATTTCGGTGAGAATAATATGATCCTGCAGTGGCAGGTGCCAGATGGTGGCATTTAATCATTCATAACAGGTAGATGCAATTGCTATAATAATCCACAGGGACACAGTCACGATCCAAGTGTTCTGACTTTTCAGGGATCTATGACGATGACTAATTTTTCACAGAGGCCATAGGAATCAAAGAGATGGGCAGTTTACTAAGGTGTTACTTGATTTATGTAATCCAATAAATTCTAGATCAATGGAGATAAATCTGATTTGACTTCCCACAGTCACTGAATAATATTGGAAAATCAGTGCCTGGGAAGTCTAAGGAAAAATGTGGATGTTCCCCTCAGAATGGAAACAGAATAAGAATATATTTGTGTACCATGAAAATGCTTACAGGTTGCATTCACTGTGACTCAGGCTGCCAATATCTAAGTGGTCAAGAGAAATTATCCTGGGGATATCAGTACATCTCTCTTTTCAGTTATCCCAGGTTTTACTTAATGGACTCGGGAGCAACACAGCCATTTTGGCAGCCATGAAGGTCCTGTGTAGGCTCAACTTCATGAATTCTCCATACATAGCCAATCTGATTGTTATATCTACCAACTATGCAAATTGCCAATAACAGAGGTCAAAATCGAGCACTGATATGGCACCATTCCCAGAAGTGATGGGTAGAAGGGATTAGTCAGTCACCCAGTGACAGGTTGATTGCATTGGGAATTTTCAGTCTTGGGGAGAACAGCAATCCATCCTTACAGAGATAGACACATATTCTAAATGCAAATTTGTCTTCCTTGTCCTCAATTCTTCTATCAGCTCCATCTTAGACTGATGGAATGATTCATCTCTGACATGGCATCACACACCATTTTTCAATGGTGGGGAACCTCATTTTACATGAAAGTAGACAATGAGCTTAATACCTACATCATTTAGTAGTCTACTGTTTGTCACATCACCCAAAGGCAATCAACTTGCTTTAATAGTGAAATGGCCTATTAAAAGAAGAGTTGTACTATCAACTGAGAGAAAGCACCACATAAGATCCACATACAATCTAAAGGATGTCGGGTAGTCTTTAAACCAGTGGCCAATATATGAAGGCATTTCCCTATAATCAGAATTCACGAGTCTAGGAATTTAGAGGGGATAAAGGAGGGTTCTACTCACCTAATAAGTTACTAACAGAGTTTTTATATATTGTCAACTTAGCAACTTAGAGTTCTTAAGAGAGGAATATTTTTATAAGAGAACATACCCATGGTCCCTCAAAATTAGAATCTGAGAATATCCGTTTGCTAATTTGGTCTACTTGTGCTATTGAACTGAAAAGCATAGGGGAAAGCTGAAGTGAAAGACTCCATTTGCCAAAGGAAAATTACATTGTTGCTACACAATAAGTACAAGAAAAATTGTGCTGGAACCCAGATGATTTATGTGGGGATCCATAGAACTTTAATGTCATTGCTGGGTGCCCCTGTAAACCACTTGGGTGATGACCCTGTCTTTAACCTGCTATTTTGATCTTTGGTGGTGGAAATATGTTCATGGTTATTTGTGTAATAAAAATAAGTAAAAATTGAACAGTGAAAAACTGTTAATATACCAAATACTATGGAAACAAAAAAAATTAGAAAGGAAGTAAGGATTTTTCTGAGCTTTAAAATATACTTTAAAAATTGGCAGGTGGCAATGTAATAAAAGCATATGACAATAAAAACATGAATGAATAACATAGAATAGAATAGTTGGAATAGAAAAGTTGGATGGTACACCCTGATGATGTGTTTATAAAGGCTGGTAGTGTGAACAGGGAGGCCTGAAACCCTATATTCTAGTCTTTGGACTATGTCCTGACAATGATAAAGAACCATGCAGAGAAGTAACGTGGTCAGAAGTGCATTTTAGAACCATCAGAAGTAATACAATCAGAGGTGCATTTTAAAAAGATTTCTGGGAATACCTGGAAGGTTAATAAATATTCATTGATTGAGTAAATAAATAATTGGAGGAATAAGAAGGAAAACAAAGAGCTTAGCTAGGAAGCTATTAAAATTATTCAAGGGAGAGATGTTGAGAGCTAGAAAAATGTTCTCAGAAGTACATATTGATGCATTATGAAATATATACAATCTTTTGTGGCCTTCAATGAGCAATGAAATGAGGTGGGGAATGCCAGTCTTGGCTGTTAAGTCCAGATTTTTCCATACCATCTTTTAAAGAATGTCTGTATATGGAAAGAACCTACCACTTAACACAGAAAAAAAGAAAAAGAAAAAAAAAGGCAATAGAATAGAAAATAAATTTTCTCTTTATTTTAACTGTAAAAACACAGTGAGATAAAATTTGTTTTTCCATCTAAGTGTTTGATAAGACTTATTGCCAATATCATCTGCACCTAGATAGGCCCAATGCAACACAGAACTAGCAGTGTTGCTATTGGCAGTAAATCATATAACTGCGCTAACTTTGGTGGGGAGTACCTACATATTATTGAATTAGAGGTTACAAGCTGATATTTCAAAGAATCGAAAGGCCATAGAATAATTCATATATGGCTACACTGTTACTTTTTACCTTGGGACTACATCCAGTATGAAATCTAGAGGAGAGTCCTTAAATTGTATCTTTTATTTGGTGGAGATAGGAGCTGGCCATCATAATTAAGATGAGCAACAAAAATATTTATATTCTATAATCACAAATGCTTATTATTATTTTATTTAAACAGCATGCTGACAACATTGGTTCTGAAGCCTACAGTATGTTCTCTCAGTGGGTTGAGCCTTTGTCTTCTGCTCGAGTCATGATCCCAGGGTCCTGGGATCGAGCCCCACATCGGGCTCTCTGCTCAGCTGGGAGCCTGCTTCCTCCTCTCTCTCTCTGCCTGCTTGTGATCTCTCTCTCTCTGTCAAATAAATAAAATTTAAAAACAAAACAAAACAAAACAAAAAAAACAAAACACCAGATCTTTCAAAGGCAAATTATCTAACCCTGCTGAGCCACACTTCCCTAAATTGCAAGAAGAGGATAATAATACAGGCAGTTAAGAGGATTAGAGATTATTTGCTTTCTCTGCTAAGCAAAGTTCCTACTGCAGAACTCCTACTATGCAGTCATTAAATCTTGCAGAGATACTTATATAGTAAGATTCCATTTATTTAAAAAAAAATAGATATAATATGTTGTGCCAGGCAGCCTCTGAAAAGACCCACCTCTTGTTATGCATGTGCTTGAGTCATCTCTTCCCCGGGTGTTGGCTGGCCTAGTTACTTGCTTCTAACCAGCAGAATACGGCAAAAGTGGTAATTTGTGATGCATTAATAGATAACTCATACATATGTATATACAATTTACATAGCAAAAGGACTCTCAACTTGTTCACCAGTACAATGGGAAATAGGTTATATCTGCACAATGGAATACAATACAGCAATCAAATGAAATAAAAAATGCAAGAGCTTAAACAACAACACAGATCACACAAACACAATATTGAGACACAGAGTATTTACAGAAGGTACCATTTACATAAATGTCAAAACCACATAAACTTATACCATTTAGGGACTGTGTTCAGAATAAATTGGGAATAAGGCAAAGTGATAATTATGTGACTAATGTTATGTCAGAGCTTCTAATATGCCCTACAAGGGTTACCATTCTTTCTTGACGAATGTAAATCTGTTCAATTCACTAGGCACAACTGATCTGAGCCCAGATGTTTTACAGTCCTGTAAATTTAGATGATAATTTGGAAAGATAAAAATTTTAAAAAATCATAACCATCATTACTTTTTTTCTGTCTGGTAGAAAACATAACATTAAAAGCGATGCTTTTACATTGTATATGTTATTTAGGGCATTATTTAGTTTTATATCTCAACAATTTTATTAGTAATTATGATCGTGACAAAAATGAAAGATTTAAAGATATATTTAATTTAAATGTTTTATTTATTTATATGTTACTTACATGTCAGAAACAATAGTTAGACAGCCCTTTCAGGGAATTAAAGTAGGACCTGATTTATGATGATCTCATCTTCACAAAAGTGAAGAATGTCCATTTTGAGTTTATCTTTGTGTACGGTGTAAGAGAATGGTTGAGTTTCATTCTTCTACATATAGCTGTCCAGTTTTCCCAGCACCATTTACTGAAGAGACTGTCTTTTTCCCACTGTATATTTTTTCCTGTTTTGTCAAAGATTATTTGCCCATAGAGTTAAGGGTCCATATCTGGGCTCTCTACTCTGAATACCCAACTTTTGTAGCAACATGTATGGGACTGGAAGAGATTATGCTGAGTGAAATAAACCAAGCAGAGAGAGTCAATTATCATATGGTTTCACTTATTTGTGGAGCATAACAAATAGCATGTATGTAGATTTTTCAAGTGGTGACAGGTACATAGGTAACCAATGTATAGAGCTCGTTTGGTGAATCTTCATCCTTGTTATGTTTTATAGACAACCCCACAGGGATACCAACAGCTGTGTAGAACCTTGCTTCCATGTGCACATCTGGAGTTCCCATCTCCTTCATGGCAAATTTCTAGATGTCTCTGAATGCCCGTGGGGCATGCTTCTTGAAACCCACCATGGATTCACTTGTGAATGTTGATTGTTTATTCTTTGGTCACTACCTCAATGGCACAATGTCTCTCCTTGCCACCCTTCATTGCGGGAGCCAATTGGTTGGGCCCTGGTTTGAAATGAAAGCAGTTATAATAGTTCTACTTAATAATGCATTTGGGTCTTTATAACATGTGTCTTCTTTTCCAAATTCTAAATATTTGTAGTCCTTAATTTTTGTCATTAAAGTCCATTATTTCTCCATTTAAATGGATTCAAACTTCAGTGCTTTTAGCTGAAGTTCTACTTTCAGCTCTTGATTGACACTTAAAATCTTTTTCTTGTTTTCAAGCAAGTTAACAGATATCTGTTATTTGAACTTTCAAACTGCTGACATCATCTCTCTGTCACATTTTCTTTCTCCAAGAACATTGTAGTTAATGTAGATACTACTCTACTCTTGTCTAGTGTTGAGCATTTTTTTCCCCCAAAATATGTTATTCTCTATTGGTTTGCACATTTAATTCATACTTTGTTAGTGGGTATTTTACCTTCTTTATCCATCATTTTATCTCTTATTTTTTAAATTATTTTTGTTTTTAATATGCATACTTTTCTCTGTGTGTAAAATTTAGATGGAGTTGCTTAAGGACAGTGAAACTAGCTTCTCCCAAAACCTCCAGGGAGGCAGAATTGATCTGCATCTTCTTGCTTAAGTTACTTTGAGAGCACAAAAGACCTCACATGAAATGTAAGTCTTACAAGATGAATCTTGCCCTCCTCAAAATCTGCAGCTTAGCTCTGTTGGTCATCTTTGATAAGTAACTATGGACAAGTCTCAACATAACCTGAGCAGTGAAATTGATTTCTTTTATAGGAGACACTGCTTATTAAAAAAAGAAAAAAAGAAAAAAACACAGGTCCTAGCAGTTTTTGGTATTTTTTCTTAAGCTTATAAATAATTATAGTCAGAATTCCCTTAGCAGGTAAATGTGGAAAAGGTAAGGAGGCACAGGAAACTATGCATAATAAAATGAATTTACCATGTCAGGCAAAATCCAGAAGGATATTGAATTGACTTCCTTCATTAAAATAATAAGAAATACACTACTGAATGTAGTGATTTCAGCACTCCCTGTCCTCTATGAGCCAGAGATGATAGGAAAAGATAATTAATGAGGCTTTTATTTTTTTCTGTTTTTTTTTTTTGTTGTTGTTGGTTTGTTTACTCAGTGTTTAATTCTGTCTTGTGTTTTTTCTTCCTTTGTGAGGAAAGTTCTTTGTTCTAGAAAAACATTTTTACTCATAAGGCACAAATGAATTAATGATAGTCTATTCTGCAAGAATCACTGTTAATTTTGACTAGCAGGAAATGCATTTAACAATGGGATAGCTAACCCTTTATTTTATTTTATTTTTTTTAATTAATTTTTTATTTTTTATAAACATATATTTTTTTTTTAATTTTTTATTTTATATAAACATATATTTTTATCCCCAAGGGTACAGGTCTGTGAATCACCAGGTTTACACACTTCACAGCACTCACCAAAGCACATACCCCAATGTCCATAATCCCACCCCCTTATCCCAAACCCTTTATTTTTAAGGAACAGTTGTATCATTTGTTCAATTTTAATTCCAGCAGTTAATATATAGTGTCATATTAGTTTCAGGTGTACACTATAGTGACTCAGAAATTCCATACATCACCAGGTACTCATTATGACAAATGTACTCCTTAATCCCTATCACCTATTCCCTACTCCTCTAGGAACCATCAGTTGTTCTCAGTGGTGGAGAGTGTGTTTCTTGGCTTGTCTCTCCCTCTCTCTTTCTCTTTTTTTCCCTTAGCTTATTTGTCTTATTTATTAAATACCACACATGAGTGCTATCATATAGTATTTGTCTTTCTATGGCTGATTTATTTCACTTAGCATTATACTCTCTAGCTCCATCCATGTCATTGCAAATGCCAAAATTTCATTCTTTTTTATGGCTGAATAATATTCCTCTCTACGTGTGTGTGTGTGTGTGTGTGTGTGTGTGTGTGTGATATCTTCTTTAGCAATTCATCAATCAGAGTTGCTTACCTTAATTGGGCTTTAATTTTGCTGTGGTAAATAATGCTACAGTAAACATAGGGGAACACATATCCCTTTGAATTAGTGTTTTTGTAGCTTGGAGGTAACTATGCACAGTACGGTTACTGGATTATAGCGTAGTTCTAGTTTTAACTTTTTGAGGAACCCGCATACTGTTTTCCACAGTGACTACGCCAGTTTGCATTCCCACCAACTCTGCAAGAGGATTCCTTTTTCTCTACATCCTCCCCAACACTTTTTTCTTGTGTATTTGATTTAGCCATTCTGAAAGATGTGAAATGATATCTCATTATAGTTTTGGTTTGCATTTCCCCAATGATCAGTGATGTTAAGCATCTTTTCATGTTCTCTTGGCCATCGGGATATCTTCTTTGGAGAAATGTCTTTTAATTTCTTCTGCCCATTTTAAAATTGAGTTATTGGTTTTTTTGGTTGTTGGGTTTTATCAGTTCTTCATGTATTTTGGATACTAACCCTTTACCAGATAATTCATCTGTGAATGCCTTTTAGGTTTGCTGATTGTTTCCTTCACTGTGCAGAAGCCCTTTATTTTGGTAGTCCTAATAGTTTATTTTTGCTTTTGTTTCCCTTGCCTCAGAAAGCCTCTCTAGAAAAATGTTGCTACAGCCAATGTCAGAGACCTTATTGCCTATATTCTCCTCTAGGATTTTTATAGTTTCAGGTTTCACATGAAGGTCTTTAATCCATTTTGAGTTTATTTTTGTGTATGGTACAAGAAAGTGGTCCAGTTTTGTTCTTTTGCATGTAGCTGACTAGTTTTCTCAACACCATTTGTTGAAAAGACTTTTTCACATCGGGTATTCTTTTCTACTTTGTCAAAGATGAGTTGGCAACATAATTATGGGTTCATTTCTGGGTTTTCTATTCTACCCCATTGATCTATGTGTCTTTTCTTTTTTGTATGTGCCAGTACCATACTGGTTTGATTCCCAGTTTTGTCATATAACTTGAAGTCTAGAACTGTGATACCCCCAGCTTTCATTTTCTTTTTCAAAATTGCTTTGGCAATATGGGATCTTTTGTGGTTCCATATAAATTTTAGGATTTTTGTTTTAGTTCTGTGAAAACTGCTGTTGATATTTTGATAGGGATTACATTAAATTTTTGTATCGCTTTGGGTAGTATAACTATTTTGACAATGAATGTTTTTCCAACCAGGAACATGGAATGTCTTTTCTATTTCTTTGTGTCATCTTTAATTCTTTCATCAGTGTTTTGTAGTTTTTAGAGTATAGGTCTTTCACCTTTTTGGTTAGGTTTATCCCTAGGGATCTTACTACTTTTCCTTGCAATTACAAATGGGATCGTTTTCTTAGTTTCTGCTGCTCCATTATTAGTGTATAGAAATGCTACAGATTTCTGCACATTGATTTAGTATCCTATGACTTCACTGAATTTGTGTATCAGTTTAAGTAGTTTTCTGGTGTGGAGTTGTAGGGTTTTCTATATAGAGTGTCATGTCGCCTACAAATAATTAAAGTTTTACTTCTTCCTTACTAATTTGGATACATTTTATGTTTTTTGTTGTCTAATTGCTGTGGCTAAGACGTCCAGCACTATGTGGAATGCAAGAGTTGACAGGCAACATCCTTATCTTGTTCTTGACCTTCGGGGGAAAGCTCTCAGTTTTCTTCCACTGAGTATGATATTCATGGCTTTTATTATGTTGAGGTAAATTCCCTCTAAGCCTACTTTGTTGAGGGCTTTTATCACAAATGGATGTTATACTTTGTAAAATGTTTTTTTCTGTGTTATTGAGATGTTCATATGGTTATTATGTTTTCTCTAATTGACCTGATACATCACATTGATTGATTTATAAATATTGAAACATCCTCACATACTTGGCATAAATGCCACTTGCTTGTGAGAAATGATTTTTAAAATATATTGTTGGATTCTGTTTGCTGATATTTTGTTGAGGATTTTTGCATCTAATTTCTTCAGTGATATTGGCCTGTAGTTCTCTTTTTTTGTGGTGCCTTTACCTGGTTTTATTATCAGGGTCATACTGTTCTCATAGAATGAACTTGGAATTTTTGCTTCTTCTTGTATTATGTGGAATAGTTTGAAAAAAAATAGGTCTTAACTCTTCTTTAAAGATTTGATAGAATTTGCCTGTGAAACCATCTGGTCCTGGACTTTTGTTCATTAGGTGTTTACTGATTACTGATTAATTCTTCTTGCTGATAATCAGTTTGTTCCTGTTTTCTATTTTTTGCTTCTTCAGTTTTGGTAATTTGTACGTTTGTACGAATTTCTCCATTTCTCTCTAGGTTGTCCAGTGTGTTAGCATATAGTTTTTCATAATATTCTGTTATAATTGTTTGCATTTCTGTGGTGTTTGTTATTTCTCCCCTTTCATTTGTGATTTTATTTATTTGAGTCCTTTCTCTCTTGTTTTTTTTGATGGGCCTGGTTAGAGGTTTATGAATTTTGTGAATCTTTATAAAGAACCAGCTCCTTGTTTCATTTATATTTTCTACCATTTTATTTTGTTTTTGTTTTGCTTGCTTTTTTGGTGTTTAAGTTTTTATATCACTTATTTCTGCTCTAGTCTTTATTATGTCCTTCTTCCTACTGGTTTTCGGTTTTGTTTGTTCTTTTTCTAGCTCCTTTAGGTGTAAGGTTATGTTGTTTAGAAGCTTTTTCTATCTTGCTATAAACTTCTCTCTTAGAACCTTGTTTGCTGTATCCCAAAGATTTTGGACCATGGTGCCTTCGTTTTCATTCGTCTCCATCATGTTTTTTTTTTTTTTAATTTCCTCTCTTATTTCTTTATTGACTTATTAATTGTTTAGTACCATGTCATTTAATCTCCATGTATTTGTGTTCTTTCCATATTTTTTAATTTCTAATTTCATGGACTTATGGTCAGAAGAGATTCATGGTATTACTTCAGTCTTTTGAATTTGTTAAGACTTGTTTTGTGGCCTAATATGTGATCTCTTCTGAGGAATGTTCCATATGCACTTAAAAAGAATGTGCATTCTGGTGTTTTAGAGTGGAATGTTCTGAATACATCTGTTAAGTCCATCTGGTCCAGTTTGTCATTCAAAGCCATTGTTTAGATGATCTGTCCATTAGTGTAAGTGGGGGAGTTAAGGTACCCTACTATTATTGTATTGTTAACAATTAGTTCCTTTATATTTGTTATTAATTGTTTTATATATGTGAGTGCTCCATATTGGGTACAAAATATTTACAATTTTAATATCTTCATGTTGGATTGTCCCCTTTATTATGATATAATGATTAAGATCTCTTGTTACAGTCTTCTTTTAAAGTCTAGCTAGTCCTGTGAATATCTTTATGATCATTACTAATTTTTTAAACATTTTAAAAGATTTTTTAAATTTATCTGAGAGAGTGAGAGAGTGCAGGAGAGCAGGGTGAGGGCCAGAGGGAGAATCAGACTCCTCATTGAGCCAGGAGCCCAGCCCACTGCGGGTCTGCATCCTGGAACTCCGGCATCATGACCAGAGCCTAAGGCAGGCCAACTGAACTACCCAGGCTCTCCTCTGATCATTACTTTAAATTTTCTATCAGATGTGTTACTTATATCTGTTTCACTTAGATATATGGCCATAGCCTTGTCCTATCCTTTCATTTAGGACAGATTCCTCTGTCTTCACATTGTCTCTAAGTCTCTGTGTCTACTTCTCTGTGTTAAGAAAGTCGGCTATGTCTCCTATTCTTGAAGGTAATGGTCTTGTGAAGCTCCCTCCCTACTGTAGAGGCCATGATCCTTTTCTCTCTCAAACTGCAATTTCCTCACTTCCCACCTTTCTCCATGTGGCTTCTTCTCTACCTTTAGTTGTGGAGTTTGTTCTGCCAGTCTTCAGGTTAATTTCTGGGGCTTTTTAGGATGATTGGATTGTTTCCTAGCCGTATTTGTGGGATGAGGCAAGCCTACAGTCCTCCTACCCACCATTTTCCTTTACTGACTAGTGAAGATTTTAGATGTCCAGTGGTTTTCTGGACTTTCATCTAAAGGTAACAAACTTATTACACATTACACTTTCTATCCTAAAGAAATAGGCATGGTATTGGTGAGCTGTTGGATTTATGAGGCAGCATTTACCTCATATATCAATGGTGCTCTGATCTTACACTCATGATTGATTCATAATCATCAAAATTATCAGTGCCACAATATTACATGTCGTCCAAGCTGTTGGTCATGTGGAGTATTGAAATGACCTCTTTAATGCATCATCTTGTGTTAATACTCTATGTGGGTAGGGAAGTATCTTCTAGAACATAGTATCTGTGTTGCATAATTGGCCATTAAATGATGCTGTGTTTTCGGTTTGTGGGTACCAGAAATAAGGGAAAGAAATTGGACCCTGCCACCCACGTATACAGTGATTCACTTGGGGAATTTGTTTCCCTTATCCTTAGAAGTTAAACCACATCATGACTAGAAGCCCCTTTTGGAGGGAGCACACAATAGGGGTTCCACTAAATTTAAAGCTATGTCCCTCATCTGACCATTCGGTACTACTAGTGTTATCAGAGAAGCAAAGTAAGGGATTGCTTCTCTTTACTTCTAATACCCTATGTCTAGGGTATTAGACCCACTCGTAAGGAAGTACTAAATACTGCTATGTAATGGGAATAGGCAAAAAAATATCTGGAACTTGAGGGATTCACTGGGACATCTTATGCAAAAACTATGCTCTGGAAAAGGATAGGATTCATATGCCATGTGAATGAAATTTGTGTCACTTCTCTGGCCAGGTGCTACAGACAATTGAAAGTGTTGTATGAGGGTGAAGAGAATCTAAAATGGGTGGGAACGCAAGGAAGATGATGAATAAGGAGGTATAGTAACTTGTCCCCTGATTCTTCGATCTTAAGGATTTTTTAAAAGATTATAGAAGGGGATTATGGACATTGGGGAGGGTATGTGCTTTGGTGAGTGCTGTGAAGTGTGTAAACCTGGTGATTCACAGACCTGTACCACTGGGGATAAAAATACATGTTTATAAAAAATAAAAAATTATATTAAAAAAAAAGATTATAGTCATTTTTTATCCACAAGTGTTATCAAGAGAGTGGATTCAGGGCAGATTATGAGCAGATGTGGGTTTCAGACTCCAACTAACTCTGTTCATACCCTGCCCATGTGCAGTCTTGAAGATGTTTCCAGTGTGTTAGTTCTCCCCTTGCATCTCCTAGGAGTTTCCTCAGCCATAGTAAGGTGCAGAATGGAAACTTGCAGGACTTAATCCCTGTGGGGTATCTTTCAACCAATGAACAATGAACTTTGTTTGAAAGTTTTTTTTTTTTTAATAATTCCCTAGCTTCCTTTATTTATGTATTTATTTTTTAAGATAATTCTAAAGAATGCTCCATATGGTGTTGTGGAAGGTTTGAGAAAGATTAAGTCCCTGTAGTCTCAGTGTAATATGTCCATTAATGCAATTTTTATTGGCTTTTCACCCTTCTGTGTCTCACTTTTGTCATTCCTTCAATTGTATTTCCTGAGGTCATATCCCAAATAAACTACCTGCCCCCATGACTTTGTTTCAGGGTCTGATGGAATCCTAAGATAAGATTATATACACACACATCACAAAACCCTGGATTGCTTAAAAAATTGTGTATTGTCATATTTCACACACTGCTTTTGTTTCTGTTCATCTGAAGGTCAACTTTTATTCTCAATGCCATCAGATATTTTAAGTTACAGAAATATTAAGTAAGTGAAAGCTTGGACCAAAACAAACTAATTCAACCATTTATCCATCTAATATGAAATATATAACAACAGATTTTCTGTCTCAAGGTTAAAACTGAAAACAAAAGATACCTCTGTGAGAAAAGCATAGTGTTTCTTGTAAAGACTTCAGCCTTGCTAAATTACCTAACAAGGAGAAAAGATACAATTAGACAATGGGAAAGCATGCTATTTTTTATTCCTGTCTAGTTTAGGCTCATTATCAGAATAAAATGAATATTAAATAGGTTGCCTTAGGCCTTAAGCTTGCAAAAAACAAGTTAAATTGTGAACTGTATTACTGATATATGTATGTATGTATGCACGTATGTATGTATGTATTTTGGATTAAATTGCCTTGCTCTACAACCTGAACCATCCTTCACTATTGCACACCTAATTTCTGTAAAAATACTATTCGTTATTCAAAGCATTACACATTTTACCATGACTCAAAGTATCATGTATATCTTAAATTACCTTATAAGCTCTTCTAAATTTAAATAAACCATAGAAAATCCTACTTCACCACATAACTAAATAAAGGCTTAAATGGAACTGAATTTGATCTGAAAGAGAAATAGAGGGGGATTATGCTTCTATTTTTATTCTTATTTAATATATATAAGGCTTAAATTTTAAGCCAAAATTACACTTAACTTTAATACCCATTAAATATATATATTAATATGTGAAATGCAAGTTACATTGCCATTTTGTTTTAAAATTATTTTCTACAAAAATTTTGTCATTGCAATTTGCAGGTCCTTGTACAGAGGTGAAATATTTATCATGCACCCTTTTATGTCTTAGTTTTCTGAACTACACAGTGGATACACTATTATTGTACCAGCACATGGGCTAATATTGTAGAAACCCTTATGACAATATCTGGAAATGCATATGCATTTTATTATGCATTAAATATATATTTTAATCCTTAAATTATATTTATATGAATCAAAGAAATAAGTAGTAACCCAGTAATGCACTTTTCAAGAAGGGTAAAATTCTTAGAGTAGCACTGACCAAACCCATCCAGATTTAATTTTGAAGGCTAAATAAAAATTTTGAGAATAAACTCTAATCTATGTGGAATATAAGTGATTACTTATTTCCCATAAAATTCACTTTGTTGGGAAAATCTAAACACACCTCTAGTAGTAACAGCATATTGCAGCCCCCACCCCACTACCACCACCATCATGGGGGCAGTTCCTGAACAACTGGATATATAAAAAATAGGAGAGGTATTAAAATAGCACCTCTATGACTAAAAAGACCTTATTAAACAGTAGGGTTTTATATTGGTTGGCCAAGTGGTTTTATTAATACTGAAGCTCAGAAGTAGTCAGCTGAGTCAGTTATTTAGTTTTAAATAACTAAACAGATCCCTAGCTCAGACTGTGCTTCTTACCTGTTGGGTGTGGTGGCACCCAGCTGTTCCTGCTTAAGTGGTAGAGGATCTGCATGATTTCTTATGACACAGCAAGCATGAACATCAGCATATTTATCTGGATTGTCCTGGGATAACCCTCTGTCCTATGCAGTTATATGGTGTGCCCAAATGAATTGTGACATAAACGCTGGGTTTGTGTAGCAGCTGCAAAATACTGAGTTTTTGTATACAAGCAGAAAGCAATTCTGCTCTTGGACCTGATGATGTTCCCTTATCTCTCTGAGTAACTCACTGTATAAACAACTCTGAGAAATGGCCCCAATGAAAGAGTGGTCAGGGCCTTGATTGGAACATCCAAGAAAATGCAGAGTCCCACAGGAGTCCCAAAGAAGTCCCTGCCTCCCAACTAGGCAATACCTATCCAAGTACTCCATGTGATGCCTCTGTATTATGATGGGTTTGAACTTTGGGTGATGCAAAAATAATTCCCAGCTCTCTAGGACTGCTAAGAATTGTTTGGTCTATTGATTTCCCTGGGCTCTTTCCTTGAACTTGGGCAGTTCATCTCAAAAAGTACATGGGTTAGTACCCAGCCCAAAACTTGAGCTTGCTCTCCAAATTTTTTAAATTCTCTCTCTCTTATGGCCTCCTATCTGGTATTCTGCCTTACACATGTATCTGCCTAGGCCTCCCTGAATTCTGCTTTCTTCCTCCTCAACCTTGAAATTCTGCCCAGTTTCCTTTGGTTCCCACCTTGTAACACCATGTCCTGTAAACTGTCTTCAGGCAGTGAACTGGGGTAATTGTAGGCTCATTTTGCCTCCTCAGAGAGCATGATTTTTGCCACTTGATGACTGGTATCTGACAAGTATGATTTGATCTGTGCTATGATATATCATCTCTTTGAGATTTTTCTTCCCCTTTTCCCCCTTTCGTTTCCTTCCTTTCCCTCTTCTTTCTTCCCTTCTCTTTTCTTTCTTTCTCCCTTTTTTCTTGTCTTTTCTTATTTTTCTTTTCTTTCCTTTTTCATTCTTTTCTTTTCTTTCTTTCTTTTGTTTGTTCATTCTTTCTTTCTCTCTTTCTTTCCACAGAACGATGTTAAAAGCTGTTCATTTTAATCCAGAAGTGGAAATTTCTGTTTTCTTGTTTAAATCAGCGATAAAGATTATTGATGAGCAATATTGCTATGTTAAATCTATATTTTATTCTCCATAAATCAGAAATAATTAGACGCTATTTCCATCATTTCTAATGTTTGAATCTGATACTTTAGGAAGAGTATTTTAAATTTTGCCTTACTACAAGTTGTCTAGTATGTCTGTACCCTGGCTGTTACGACTTAATAACAAAGATGATCCTTTCATAGGGGCACCTGTGTGGTTCAGTCGGTTAAGTGTCGAACTGTAGATTTCAGCTCAGGTCATGATCTTGGGGTCCTGGGATCAAGCCTGGGTTGCACAGGCTCCAAGCTCAGCAAGCCTCCATGCTTAGCAGGGAGTCTTGCTCTCTCACTCTCTCTCAAATAAATGAATGAATCTTTCAAAAAGAAATTATCCTTTCATTATACAGTCTCAGAAAACTGACCTTCAATTGTGTCTGTATGTGTATATATGAATCAAGCTCTGTATTTTCTTTTTCTTCACCCTGTTATTTATTCTTACTGTATCCACTCAGAAATTAGATTCTTTAGCATGTCACTGAAACTGATTAACTAATATCTTATTTGTGGAATTTAAATATACTTTGAAATGTGAGAATAAGCTATGTTTTTCAAATGATTTTCTTGAATAACTGAAAACTATGTTTGAGCTTGTTTAGGCTGGGAGTTTTCTCAATGGCATATTAAAAAGAAAAATCTACCAAAGAATGTTGCCCATCAGTGCAAAAGTGTCTTAATAATGGATACTAATAAAACAGACTGCATACATATAAAATGAAGAAATATGCTAAAAGACATTTGATAAAACTGAAAACATATTTCTCATAAAAGCTTGTTGTCTAGTACAAACAGAAGAATGCATTGTTAACAAGATACCTTAAATCATCAGCTCATATTCTATTCCAAAATGAAACTATTAGACCCTTTAATTAAAATTTGGAA
Source organism: Mustela nigripes (assembly GCF_022355385.1). NCBI lineage: Eukaryota > Metazoa > Chordata > Mammalia > Carnivora > Mustelidae > Mustela > Mustela nigripes. The sequence goes on along the minus strand of NW_026740072.1, from coordinate 1,006 downwards.
TATGACAGACATACTTTCTAGTGTCATTATTAAAGAAATGAGTAAAATGTTTCAAAATTATTACTATTGCAAATTATTTGAATGTCTCCTTAGACTGCCAAAAATATACAAAACACTCAAAAGTATTATATCAGGTATTGTGATGTGTTTGACACAAATGTGCCCCAAATTTTCCATTAAGGAAGCAACTATTAGTTAGAAAATATACTTGAAATATTTAAAAGTTAAGTGATGAGATTTTTTGTATTAATACCAAATGTAATTTTTTGACATTGTGTAATAAAAATGAAAGTATTTGAAAGATCTTCATTATTAAGTGAACCAATATAAATTCATTCAAAGTGCAAGATAGACCAATGGACTTAATGAGATGGTACAAAAAGTTCATTGGTTTGTGTTTAGGCTTGTGTTAGTTAGAATTAACCCTTAAGAAACTACTATTTGTGAATTAGTGATGTAGTGTCAGAGAATGTCTACAACCTAAAAAATACACTCTTTTCCCCCTCTTTTCCACATGTATATCTGAGTTAGGCTAGAAATTTTATATAGGTAAAACAAAGCAACATATCACAATAGATTGAGTACAAAAGCAGATATGAAAATTTGGGAGTTTTTCATTGATTCAGATATTAAGGACAATGCTATTCTCATTAATTTATTTTTTTTAAAGTTATGATCTATGTAAGTATATTATTTGTATTCATTTGTGCTTTTGTTATTTCAAATGAATTTTTTTTAGCTTTTTAAATTTCTTATATAGTTACTGATAATAGCTTTGGCTCTTCAATGATTTTTTTTAATCTTTAATTTTTTATTTTTTATTTTTTAAAAACATATAATATATTTTTATCCCCAGGGGTACAGGTCTGTGAATCGCCAGGTTTACACACTTCACAGCACTCACCAAAGCACATACCCTCCCCAATGTCCATAACCCCACCCCCCTTCTCCCAACCCCTCTCCCCCCAGCAACCCTCAGTTGTTTTGTGAGATTAAGAGTCACTTA
>NW_026740071.1:0-18404 GCF_022355385.1 Mustela nigripes | reverse complement strand
CTGTAAGTCACAGATAACTTAAGAAAAAAGTTTTCTTAGTCTGGAAGAGCAAACATTAGAGAACCAGCAATGTTTAAAATAACAGATACAACAATTATCATCTTTTGGTTCATTTGCTCCCATTACTAATTCTGGCTTAGTCTGAATGCAGCTTTTACTTAGTTCTGGAATTTTTTATCCATTTCAGTTTTAGGATTTTTTTAAACAAAAAAATACCTGTATTTGTCCTGGAAGTCCTTTATATGAATCTCCTTTAAGGTAAAACTTCTTTTACAAGAGATTTAAAACAATTATAAGTGACAAAAACTCAGAATAGATATGGTTAAAGAGCTGAGGAGATCGAGAGTTTACAGTGTAACCGACAAGAAAATCAGGTGACTTCTGTGGCACACAATATTTCAATAATTACAATATCAAGCGATGACCTTATTAAAAGGTTAAAACTTTAGGAAATGCATAGCATTTCTATAATAGTTATAGCATTTACCTAAATGTAACCCAAGGTTTATCATTGGTTTAGTAGTACTTCATGAGTAATTTAACATACCAAGGAAAAGCCTTAGGAATCAAAGAGATCTCATTTATAATTTAAACCTTATTGACAATTGCTAAAATCTAAGTTTTTTTTTAAAAGATTTTATTTATTTATTTGACAGAGAGAGAGATCACAAGTAGGGAGAGAGGCAGGCAGAGAGAGAGGGGGAAGCAGGCTCCCTGCCGAGCAGAGAGCCTGATGTGGGGCGATCCCAAGACTCTGGGATCATGACCTGAGCCAAAAGAAGAGGCTTTAAACCACTGAGCCACCCAGGTGCCCCTAAAATCCAAGTTTTTTAAAGCAATGCTTAAATAGGATTACGGATGTTTAAGATCTGATAAAACAAAACATAGAAACTGGTTTCTCTGCACAGGCAAAGAGCAAACCATTTACATTCTCTTCTTAACAGCAGATCAGTTACTCTAAGAAAACTTTGTTTTTTTGAAGAGAGAGAAAGCAGACTTTTTATACCAGTGTCTTTAATTCACATAATAGTCAACTTTTACTTGAGTGGATTACCAATGTAGATTTGCCATGACACAGGGCTTTAGTCTTCCTTTTTAAAATATTATGCCTTATTTGAGCAGAAACATTTTACAGGAAAATATTTATTAGTCTTTTTTTCCTTCTTGTGAATAAAACCATCAAAACAGATCTAATATGGTCAAATTTTCAACATATTTCATTGCTTTCTTTCAAACCCGTAAACCATGGCAAATAAAAGTAACTTTCCCCAAGCCTTCTAAAACTTACTGTATACCCTCAAGTTTCATTTTTATTATCTCTTTTCATGTTCTGGTGTAACCAGACATTTTCACTTTAAGACAAAACTACTACTATCTTAGGTCCTCTTTTTTTGTGTGTGTACAGTTTTTCTAAACTTACTATCAGTCATCAGTCAACTGCCTTCCCTCTGGTTTTTCAGACAACATTAAAACTTTTAATAAAAATCTTACGGCATTTCTCTTTTGGTAGTCTAGAATACATGGAGTCATTTCATGTGTATTTGCCACTCTGATGTGCTACATTTTAAAATTCATTTTAATCTTAGTCCGTCCTGACCATACCTAAAATTTCTTTTCTGAAGATTTTCTTCACAAACCTTGTGTAACTTTTTTTGCATTTAGGTTTTGTCCAAAGCCATCTTCTTTCAAACAACCATCTCATTTAGGACAAAATTACCTTTTATCTTTAACAAAATGTCTTCCCATTTCTTATCTTTTTTATGTATCTACTACTTTTTTACATACAGAGTTGCTTCCTTTATTTCCATCAGTCTTACAGTTAGCAGAATTTTGTACCCTTAGAAACACTTCAGTCTCTAGTGATAGCTAAGTATTAACCAATTGTGAACTGTTATAACAGAATTTTTTATATGGCAAATTTATGAATCGGATAAGCACAAAGCATGTTTACCAACAGATTTAAATATTCTTAGTTTTTTTAAAAAAATATTTTATTTATTTATTTGACAGAGAGAAATCACAAGTAGATGGAGAGGCAGGCAGAGAGAGAGAGAGGGAAGCAGGCTCCCCGCTGAGCAGAGAGCCCGATGTGGGGCTCGATCCCAGGACCCCGAGATCATGACCTGAGCCGAAGGCAGCAGCTTAACCCACTGAGCCACCCAGGTGCCCCAATATTCTTAGTTTTTTTTTTTTTTTTGCAGTAAGAAGTCAAAAGCACAAACCTAGTTCCAGTAATTAATGATTTAGTATTTTATCCCATTTGATTAAGATTGTAGATATCCATACTTTAATTTCATTTGTCATCCAACCAAAGCTTTAAACTTTCAGGTTACCAAAGACTTTGAAGGCTATTTTAACAATTACTCATTAAAACTTTGAGACAGACAATTAACCCATCAGTTCAGTTATTTCTTTGCTAACAGATTTTAACAACATGAGCTTACTTGACTTTCAGTAAACTTTGAAGTTTCACGTTTACTACTGTTAACTTTTTTTTTTAAGATTTTATTTATTTATTTGACAGAGAGAGATCACAAGTAGGCAGAGAGGCAGGCAGAGAGAGAGAGAGAGAGGAGGAAGCAGGCTCCCTGCTGAGCAGAGAGCCAATGCAGGACTCGATCCCAGGACCCTGAGATCATGACCTAAGCCAAAGGCAGCGGCTTAACCCACTGAGCCACCCAGGCACCCTACTGCTGTTAACTTTAAAGACATGGGTATCTTAATTAAACCAACAAACTTAACTTAGTTTAAATACTGATTTACATTCCCCGTGGACCCACTCCACTTTGAATGTTTACCTGAGACACAGGTGGGAAGATCTGGAGTGGGAGGTATTAAGTCCAGGGGCTGCTCTTCTTGCTCCTTGATAGTGAAGAGGGAAGGAGCCGTGGTGCAGGAAGCACCGAGGAGGGTCTAGAGGCCAGTCATGCAGGCCGCACCCAAGTTGGTGCAGAAACAGAAGGGGGAGACAGAAGAACAAAGTGCCGCCAGAAGGCAGAGGAAGGGTTTCCAGTTTCAGAGCTCATCAGCTTCAACAGAGGAGCAGATGCCATGCTTTCCTGCCAGCAAGGGTGGGGGGAGGGTTTAGGCAGTCCATGTCTGGCCAGAGAAGACAGGGACTTTGCTGGAAACAAAGGGAGTCCCATTTCTTTAAACAGAACAAATAACAGAACAGACAACAAAAGACAAGACAGACCCAGCAGCCTGACCAGTATCAAGTCTAAGGGTGTGCAAGATGTAATCCTAACTCAAAACCTACAACCTGCAGCTGATGGGGATTTTCTTGGTCCCCTGAACACCTAGGGGGACTCGAACCCCCTAGCAGGTCACCTGACTGCCTAGGGGGACTCGAATCCCCTGGCGATCTACCAGTGGAAGGATGTGGCATCCGCGCATCCACTCCAGCCCTGGGAAGCAATGGTGCGTCCAGCTTCTCCCTGGTGGGCTACACCCCTGGAGCTCCACAACCAGACAGACAGGATCCTGAAGAATGGGGTCTTGAGATCTTACCTCTGGAGGCTTTTCCCAGATATTTTGATGCTGGCTCAGTACTCGTCGTTTGATCTCGGACGAGCCCCCAGATGTTGGGGTCCGTTATCAAAGGGACGAGACAAAGTGAAAGTTACACAAAGCTTTGTTCTATGCCAAGCATTAGAAGTCAGATTGACCAGCCAGGGCCGCTTCCGAAGAGAGCGACCCCGTCCCGATCTCACAGGCTGGTTTTATAGAGCAGAACCACAGACCTCAAGGTACGTGGCTCCTATTATTAGGGTGTTTAGTCTTGGAATCGATACCCAGAACCAATACTAGGAAGTACTGGGGCATTTATTCCTGGAATGAAATCTGTGGGTATAAACAATAACATGGCTACCTAGGCAATATGGAGTTGCTCTGGCTAAGCCGGCCCTACAATTAAACCGGTTTTAACATTAAATCAGCCCTAACAAAAGTAGCTGGGGGCCTAAAAATGACCTCTTTCTGGTCACCACCAACCCTCTGAGCTCACAGAGGGACTCACCATGGACCTGTAACTCATCCAAACTGGTGTCACTCCTTGGTGAGTCAGAATTGACACCAGGTTGAGATGTCCCCTGAGAGAACTATGGATTGGCAGAGGCAAGGTCTCAGGGAAGGGCTTCCAAAGCGTCTGATCCTGGAGGCAGGGTGGATGGATCTTTCCCTTGGGGCGCCTTGTCCTCCTCTGTAGAGGTGGGCTGAGGTGGGTTTCCAGTGCCTCATGGGGGCAGCAGCCCCTGCTCTGAGCCACTCACCCTTGCTGCTCCTCCCGAGTGTGTTCTGGGGAGGCTCTTGCTGCCCAGTGAGGCCAGCGTGGGTGACACGACTTCTGTCCTTGCCGTGTGTCCATTCTCGATTGTGGGCGAGTTGGGGCCTTGGGGGTCAGGTGGTCCCCACATTCATCCCGGGTCAATGTGGGCACCGCAGCTGCAGTCAGTCTAAGCGTAAACCGGAGTAAACACTGACATGCGGGTGCTGGGGGAGGAGGGGCTGGCGCTGTCAGTGGCGGGACATTAAAATTGATGAGCAAATGCCAGTGTGGTGCACATGTCACCCGTCGGGACAGATGCCTGTCACCCGGCCCCGGGAGCTCTCTGGCTAGGCTCTGTCCAGCTCGGGGCGGACCTGGGATCTGCTGGGGAATCACACGGCGGTCGCTTTGATCCCTGCTGGGGTGGACACTGTCATCGTGGGGTTACCCTTCTAGGGCAGTGTCACCTTTGACCTGTGCATCTGTGGGTTTCTTCTGCTTCCTTCAAGCTCTGTGGACGTCCGTGCAGTCTCATTTCCGTGTGTTGCCTGTGTTCTGTCATGCTCAGGGGTTCGCGTGTCTCTCTGTGTCTGCATGAATGGGCTCCTCGTGTGTTCAGTACACTTGCACGTCCCCGCCCCCCCCCCCCCCCCCGCGCAGACCACCCTTCTGTGCTGTGAGAAACCCCTTCTGTCGCTGCGGTCACACGCACCCCTGCGGGCGCTTCCCCCACTGTGGTCCCCTTGTTTCGGGGACGTGGAATGCGCAGGACCGGGCTCTGGTTCGTGTATGTGTCAAGGGAAACCATCCCTCGTTCCCCTGCACATAAGCAGTCTTCAATGCCCCGTGTCCATGCCTCCCCGTGGCTGCCCCAGCCCCACCCCACCTGATACCCCTTCCTCAAATCCAGGGCCTATGCATATGTTCCGCTGTTTTCCGACAGGCCGTGTGTCTGTCCTCTGTCAGTGCCAACAGTTCTGATCACTCATTAAAAATGAAGCTGTCGGTTACTTTATCCCCAAACTGGATTTACTCTCCAGTTGCGGGAACTGCACTTGGGAGCATGTAAGGTCACAAAACCACAGGCAGAGGGCTCTGTGCAGAGGAGAGGGGGAGGGGTGGCTGTGGAAAGAGAGATCTGGGAGGAAACTGGGAGTGGGAAGCCCAGTGTGGGGGGTGGGCTCATCGGCTGGGTGGCGCTGGGAGGTGGAGGCGGGTCTCCTCTTTGGATCCCAGGGAGAGTCGTGGGTCTGAGGGAAAGTTGTGTGGAGGTACAGGGTGCTGAGCTTCCTCCTGGGTCCCCGGTGCAGATGAGGGCCCAACCCGAGGGCGCCCCTGTTGGCCCCATTACTGTCATCTTCGCACGTGGTATGCAGGTCTGGGCAGGGGTGCAGTGAGTCCCCATGTGTCCCTCGCATCCAGGACCCCTTCCCTGCAATGTGGCTGCTTGAGGGTCAGGGTAGATTATCGCCGTCCAGCAGCGATAATAACGACCCTCCGTCCGGTTGGGTTTCAAAAAAGCCCTTTATTTCATATGGCCATCGCTTATATAGGGGAGCTAAGCCAATCAGCATAGACAGCGATATGCATCCACCAATCTTAAGCTTGTTACCAAGTACCCACAGCCTAGCAATAGTTCAGCAGCCAATAGGTAGTGCTTCCTGTTTACGATCAGTCGCTCTAGACACACCTTCTGGCAAATCGCCAGGCGCCATTTTGCAAAGCTCTGCGGTTGACGGATCTCCGGGCCCCTGGAGCATCCGCCCTTGACAGTTCCCCCCTTTTTGTTTTATGGTAGAAGGAAAGACTCAGCAGGGGTTGTGCCTGTCTTAGGTTGTCGCAAGGCCAAGAATATCCTTACCCGTCATTGGATCATGATGCTTATAGGATCATGTCCTGTCTTAGGTTGGTATATTCCGCCTACGATCTTACCCGTCTTTGACTACCGATCCAGCATACTGAGCCATACCTGGGGCGACTGTCTGGACTCGATGGATAACAGAGCTTGTTTGATGGCAATGGTGTCTCTTTTACGGATCCTCATCGTGGGGCAAATGCACCATACGCAACACACCACAGCGAATATCAGCAATCCACCCATGGATATGAACCCAAACCATTGCTTCCCCCATCCTACAACATTTTTCATAAAGGCAACAAATTGAGATACTGAAGCTACTTCTACCTTACTGGCATTAACGTTAACAATATTAGCACGAAGCTGTATTGTCAGATTCTCGAATCTGGCACTCCAGTTGCCTGTAAGCATCTTGGATAGTTCCCTGGAATAATTAGCTGCTCGAGTGAGGTTATCATATGCAACTGGAGTAATGCAGAGTCCAGTATCTGAGCGAAGGCATCCTACAGTCAGTAGTTGTATTACAATGTCCATTTGTTCTTGTAGCAAGTCAATCCGCTGATTAGCAAAAAGAATACCCGCAGCGAGATGATCATTAATTTCACTCTGGGTTTGTAGAGCTTCTGCAGTATTCGTAGACAGTTGATTAATCTCCTTGGCTGCAGGAATAGCAACGGCAAGTGCAGTAGCAGCGGCGGAGGCGGCAACAGCTGTCACCACGGCAGCGGTGATACCAAAGTCTCTTTTATGTCTCAGCAAAACTGGAAGGTCTCCCTCTGGGACAGAGACGGGCATAGGCAAAAACACTGGAATACGCATTATCATAGCAAATGAAAAGCCTGTAGCATTCCAACATTGTGTAAGGAAGCAAGTGTTCAACGTACAGTTCAACTTATTAGAAATGGTTGTACTGTTACTGACAAGAAACATAAAAGGGGGGCGAATACAAACAGGAATAGGCAAAAACGTGATATTTTTAGAACAAGTTTGCACTTCAACACTCGTTTCAAACGTTTGGGAAAAGTTGTGCTTTTAAGAGGAGTTACATAATAAATTAGTAGTTAAGAGTGCGGGGTAAGTAGCAGAGGAAGAGGAAGACGTTAAAGGGAGTGGATAGGGCCAGGCTTTAACAATGGCCCAAAGGGTCTGTCCTGATGTCATGGTCAGGAGTGCATAGATCATCATCAACCGGATTATCGTCACCATGGCTGTCGTCCTTTTGGGCTTCTGCCTCTTTTGGTGCCGAGTGTAAGACTGGCTTGACTAGCCGTTCAGGGACCCAAATAGGGGATGGAGCGTTCTCTGGAAAGACACAAACAGAGCCTCGGCTTGGTCTGGGCCCTTCCATTGACCCGACAGAAGGTCCCTCCAAAGAACCTTAGGTTGAGAATTGCCTAGTGTGCACCAATGTCTTTCGGCGGCAGTATGCTGGTTTTTATCCACATTCAAGAAATTTAAAATGTAGAGGATAGTGGATAGTTTGTCTCTTGGGGATCGGAATGTATCTCCGATTCCCCCTTTTTGTTTAAATAAGGTATTTTTAATAGTTAGGTGGGCACGTTCCACTATGCTTTGACCCTGGGGATTGTAGGGAATACCAGTGACATGAGTGATTCCAAATGTAGCACAAAATTGTTTAAATGTAGTAGAGGTACATCCAGGGCCATTGTCTGTTTTTAATTGTTTTAGTATCCCTAGAACAGAGAACGAATGCAAACAATGTGCGATAACATCTTTAGTTTTTTCTCCAGAATGCAAGGAGGCCGTAATAAATCCAGAGAAAGTGTCAATGGAAACATGAACGTATTTTAAGAGTCCGAATTCGGGCATATGTGTTACGTCCATTTGCCATATGTGATTAGGGAGTAACCGCTTTGGATTGACTCCCAAAGAAGGTTGAGGGAGTAAGGAGACACAGCGTTCACAGGATTTAACTATATTGCGAGCTACAGCTTTAGTAAGTTTGAATTTTAATTTTAAGGTAGAAGCGTTCACATGGAATTTCTCATGAAAGGTTTTTGCTGCTTCTATAGAGTTAAATATATGTGGATCTTTAGTAGCAGAATCGACCAGGGCATTTCCCAACGAGAGGGGCCCAGGTAAGTTAGAATGTGCTCTTAAATGCCCTATAAAAAAAGGATGCTTTCTGTTCCAAATAAGAACTTGTAATGCTCTTAAGTAGGTATGTACAGAAGACTAGTAGATATAGTTCCTGCTGTTTCTAACAGAGATAGTGCATATACTACATATTTACTATCAGAAAATAAATTGAAGGGGCAAAAGGAGAATGCCTTGAAGACCTCAGTGACTGCTAATAATTCCACCGTTGAGCAGAGGTAGTGGGAAACAAAAATGTATTAATTTTCCCATCTGCCATAAAGGCGCCAGTTCCATTATTGGAACCATCAGAAAACACCACAGGGGCATTATCAATAGGTTTTTGGCTGGTTATCCTTGGGAAAATTATGGGATGTTCTTTCCAGAATTGTAATAAAGGGTGGGAGGGATAATGATTGTCAAATTTAGCAGTAGTACTAGTCATGATAATGGCCCAATTAGAGGAGGAGTTACTCAAGAATTGAAGTTGGGGGGGCACCTGGGTGGCTCAGTGGGTTAAGCCGCTGCCTTCGGCTCAGGTCATGATCTCAGAGTCCTGGGATCGAGTCCCGCATCGGGCTCTCTGCAGCAGAGAGCCTGCTTCCCTCTCTCTCTCTCTGCCTGCCTCTCCATCTACTTGTGATTTCTCTCTATCAAATAAATAAATAAAATCTTAAAAAAAAAAAAAAAAAGAATTGAAGTTGGGCAGAGGTGTAGGGTGTGATGATCAACGCGGGTGACGTCCCAAAGGAAATGGTAGCTATTTTGATGGCTTTCAGAATTAGTTCAGCTATGGCCTCTGGGTAGCTACTCAAAACCTTAGCTGGGGAGTGAGCACAATGGACCCATAGCAATGGTCCTTCTTGCCAGATGACCCCAGTGGGGGAGTTATGGTCCACTAGAATAATAAAGCTCAAAGGTTTGTCAAGGTGGAATCGATCGAGTTGAGCAGCCTCCATAGCTTTTTCAATGATTCCGATGGCTTGTCTAGCAGCAAGAGTTAAGGTTCTAGGTGAATTTGGATGAGGATCTCCCTTTAGGATATCAAATAAGGGTGATAATTGAGAAGTGGGGATCCTGAGAAAACTCCTGATCCAATTTAGGTCCCCTAATAATTTCTGAAAGTCATTCAAGGTTTGGAGATGATCTAGTCTCAAGGTAATTTTTAATGGTTGGATAATTGTGGGTGTCAATTTTGAACCCAGAAATTCTTGTGTAGTACCTAATTGAACCTTTTCTGTGGCGATATGTAACCCTCTATATTCCAAGAGAATAGTTAATTCCTCATAAAGAGCCTTGAGTCGATCGCCATCAGGATGGGCAAGTAAAACATCATCCATATAATGATATATTATTAGATCGGGGTTTTGTTCCTGAAGCGGTTTGATGGTCGTCCATACAAAGATTTGGCATATAGTAGGACTGTTGGTCATGCCCTGTGGTAACACAGTCCATTCATATCCTTGATCTGGGTGGGCATGATTGATAGATGGGACTGTGAAGGCAAATCTAAAGGTACCTTCAGGATGTAGGGGAATAGAGAAGAAGCAGTCCTTTATGTCTATAATGATGGTTGGCCAATTTTTTGGTAGGGTGGTCAGTAATGGTAAGCCTCACTGTATAGGTCCCATGGGTTGTATGGTAGCATTTATCGCTCTAAGGTCATGTAGTAGTCTCCATTTTCCAGATTTCTTTTTGATGATAAATATGGGTGTATTAAAAGGAGACGTGGATGGTCTTATATGTCCTGCAGCTAATTGTTCCAAGACTAGTTGCTGGGCCGCTTGTAATTTTTCTCGAGAGAGGGGCCCCTGAGGGACCCAGGCAGGTTTATTGGATATCCAAGTTAATTTGATATAGTCAGTGGCCCCTAATGAAAACCCAGACCCGTCCAGTTCTCCTTTTTCTGGGGTTCAATCGGGTTGGTGATTCCTTGTTGATTATTCCCTAAACCTTTTCCCCAGATGTGTCCCTGAGCAAGCATAATTGTATTAGCTTGCGGGCTGCTAAATGGTATGTCCGATGTTAATTTTAGATCCATGCCTTCCATGACATCTCTACCCCATAAGTTTACAGGCAAGTGATCTAATATATATGGTTAAACTAAACCTTGGTGTCCTTCATCATCTCTCCAATTTAGTAAAGTAGCACTCCTATCAGGATTAGAGGCAATACCTAAGCCACGCAAAGCTTGGTCAGCCTTTTGTATTGGCCATGCTTTTGGCCAATCTTCCCTTTTGATGTTACTCTTATCTGCACCTGTGTCTAAGAGCCCTGTGGATGCTTTGCCATTAATATGTAAAGCGGTCATTGGGCTTTCTCTTAGATTTAGCATAAGGAAGGCACATGGAGTCCCAATAGATCCTAGGCCTTGATTACCTCTCTCTTTATTGCTGGCCGGGAAATGTGAATGTTGGCTGGGCAGAATTAGCAATTGCGCTATGCGGTCTCCAGGGGAAATAGAAACAATACCCCGTGGGGAGGAGGCAAGAATTTTAATCTCACCTGTAAAGTCAGGATCAATGACTCTGGGTGTAATTTGTAATCCTTTCAGTGCACTAGAACTTCTACCCAGTAGTAATCCTACAGTTCCCTCGGGTCGTGGTCCACAGACAGTAGTAGGGATTCGATGAACTCCCATAGCAGGAGTTAATATTGCTCTGGCGGAGGCACAGAGATCCAGTCCTGCGCTTCCTTTGTTGCTCTACGGAGCTGGAAAGGGGATAGCAGCTCTGAGGGATTGTCTGTATGGCCCCGTATATTTGTGGGCCCCGGGACTGTGGGCCCTGTTTTCCGTTTTCTGGCAGGGGATTCCCTTGGATATCTTGGGTGGATCTACAGTCGCTAGCCCAGTGATTTCCCTTTTTGCATCGAGGACATAGGCCAGGTTTTTTATTGACCTGAGGACAGTCCCGTTTTTTATGACCTGGTTTATTACATTGGAAGCAGAGACCAGGGGATTTGGTAACCTTTGTACCAGTAAAATTAGCGTAGGCCTCTGCCATGACATTAGCTTGGATAACTGATTCGTTTATGTCTCTACAGGCCTTTAAATAGGAGGCTAGGTATTTGTTTTTCCAGGGTCGTATTGCTTCTTTGCACCATTTATTGGCTTGCTCATAGGCTAATTGCTTGACCAGAGGCATAGCCTAATCAACATCCCCCAAAATTCTAGATGCCATTTGGATAAGTCTATCTACAAAATCTGCATATGGTTCATTATTTCCCTGGATAACTTTTGACAATTGACCCTGTTAATCACCTGTGCCTTGTATGGTTTTCCACGCCCTAGCGGCAGCAGTAGCAATTTGCAAATACGCTGCAGGTGGAAAATAGATCTGATTTTGATTTCCCGAAAACTGTCCTGTACCAGTAAGCATTTCTAAATTCCAAGCTCCATTCCCAGCTCCTGCATTACGGCGAGCAGTTTCCATACAGTTATCCTGATTTGCTATTTTCCACATAAGATATTGCGCTCCAGACAAGCAAGCTCGCGCTGGATTACTCCAGTCTAAAGGTGTTAGGTTTTGTTCTGCGAGAGTCTCGAGTCTCGAGTAAGGTAATGGTATAAGCAGCCTGAGGGCCATAAGACATGACTGCCTCTTTTAGCTGTTTTACTTGTTTAATATCTAATGGCTGGTGCATGCGATTCCCTTGCTGATCTTGAAAGACTGGTAGGGGGACGCCTGGGTGGCTCAGTTGGTTGAGCAGCTGCCTTCGGCTCAGGTCGTGATCCCAGAGTCCTGGGATCGAGTCCCACATCGGGCTCCTTGCTCCACAGGGAGCCTGCTTCTCCCTCTGACTCTGCCTTCCACTCTGTCTGCCTGTGCTCGCTCTCTCTCTCTCTCTCTCTCTGACAAATAAATAAAATCTTTAAAAAAAAAAAAAGAAAGAAAGAAAGACTGGTAGGGCTAAGCCTAACTGTTGTCCTATTGAATTCCAATCAGTGACGTCATGTCTACCGTGCGAGCAGGCTCCTGAGCAGCTACAATTTATTTCAGGATTATAAGGTGGGGGAGCTGAAGGCTGCAACTGCTCACAAGATAAGTTGCTTAATTTTTTTGCTAATTCATCCCCCCAAAGCTCTTCTTCCTCTTCTGAAGAGGCCCCTATAGTTGAGGCCTTCGATCGTTCCTCTTTTACTTCCTCCAAGACCTGTTCCCCTGCTTGTAGGCTTTCTTTTATAATCTCAGGGGGTTTGGGGCTAAGCAAACAGGATCGTATGAGAGCCCATATAGCGAGTGTGCCAGATGGAAGGGGTTTTTCTTCATCAACCTTCCTAAGATCCTCCCCTAAATGTTCCAATTGTGGAATGTTTAATAATCCTTCATCTAGGAACCAAGGGCTGACTCCTTCTATGGTGCGCAAGAACGCTCGAGCAGTTTTCATTTTCAAAGGAGTTCCATTTGCTTTTAGCAACTCCCGCAGAGGCCCTTCCATACGTATTCTTGACCTCTGATCCCATAGTATTTCAGAAATAAATAGTCAAGAAGCAAAGAAAAGACTAGTCGGCTATCGTCACTAAAACAGTGAGCTTTCTCAAGATTGTCACTAACACCAGTGAGCTTACGTTGCAATCATCACTATAATCAGTGAACTTTCCTAAAACTTCTCTGGCCAGAATTTTCTTCTAAATAAATTCGTCACTTACCTCAGTGCACTGTTAGAAACGGAGAAAGGGGGTTCCCCGGACGGCCACCATTTATCACCGTCCAGCAGCGATAATAACGACCCTCCATCGGGTTGGGTTTCAAAAAAGCCCTTTATTTCATATGGCCATCGCTTATATAGGGGAGCTAAGCCAATCAGCATAGACAGCGATATGCATCCACCAATCTTAAGCTTGTTACCAAGTACCCACAGCCTAGCAATAGTTCAGCAGCCAATAGGTAGTGCTTCCTGTCGACGATCAGTCGCTCTAGACACACCTTCTGGCAAATCGCCAGGCGCTGTTTTGCAAAGCTCTGCGGTTGACGGATCTCCGGGCCCCTGGGGCATCCGCCCTCGACAGTAGATCCTGAAGGGGGCCCTGCCCGTGAGATTGGAGAGCACCTGGAGGTGTCTTCTCGGGGGACAGAATCTCCCGATGCCCGGGTCTCCCTGCAGTCTTGCCCCTGGGCAGGTGCTGCGGAGACGGTCTCCCAGAGCACGGAGGGTCTGGCAGGAGAAGCCGGCAGCCCTTCCAGCCAAGGGTGTAAGGAGGGAGGCCAAGCGGCCTGACCGTCCTGTGAGGTCTCGGTGCTGGGAGTGCAGGGGCTCCGGGGCAGGGCGTGAGGTTCAGAACGACCGACCGCTGGCCTTGCGGACTCGGGGTGTGGGGGATCTCGCCACGGTGTGTCCGCTGCTTCTCCGTAGTGACACGAGTGCGTTCCACGGAGCCCCGGGACTGGGGGTGTTGCACAGTGACTGCGTGGACCCGGCGAAACTCAGCAGAGCTGGTGAGGCCCCTGGCTGGTCCCGTGGGCACCCCGATCCCGATGACAGAGCTGTCCCCCCGGGAGGGACAGTGTTTCCTCAGAACTGCAGGCCCAGGACACGCGCTGGCCTGTCTACACCAGAAGGCTGGGTGCAGTGAGGAAGCGGGTAAGCCGTGGCTAAGACCTACTCCTGTCCCGGCGGAGGGAGCCCTGTGACCTCCGTCCACGCAGACAGGCGTCCGGGGACCAGGCACGCGGGTGGGACCTGGCAGGTGCGTTCTTCGTGGCTTGGGGAACATTCGGCACTAAGATTGGTTACGGAGCAGCAACCGTGTTGTTCCAGGCCAGTGGGTCCACAACGTCCAGCGGTGACTCGGGGACTGGGGAGTCCCTGCTGGGGCAGATGGATTTTACGTCCAAACCAGCCTGGACTAAGGGACACTCGATTTCAGCATTACTTGTCCTTCCCCGAGCCGGCCGTTGGCTGTCCCTCGCCCGTGTTCTCACACGTCACTGGGGGAAAACCGATGTTTGCCTGTGGTTTCCTAGAGCAGCGTCTCATTTTCTGTTGGTTTTCGTTTGTGTGTTTCAGAGAGGGGGAGAGCGAGCGGGTGCCTGCGCGTGTGGGGTGTGGGGAGCGGCAGGAGGAGGGGGAGGGAGAGGCTGGAGCTCATGCCACGCTCAGCACAGAGCCCGACGCGCAGACCTGACCTGAGCTGCCATCAGGAGTTGGGACGCGTCAGGCTGAGCCCCCCAGGTGCCCCTGGAGGCGGGACCCGTCCTGATGGCAGAGCAGACAGTTCAAGCTCAGCATCTGGTGAGTGTGGGACACCGGCGCCATTTTCAGTGGATCCCACTGGAGGCAGGAACACCTCGAGGTCTCGGTGGTATTCAAGGTCATGAGCTCCCTGGCGGGCGTGCGGACCCCCGGTGGGAACACTTCTGCTCTTGCACGCGGTGAGGGGACAGAGCCCGGGGTAAGTGCAGATGACGCCCCAGGTTGAGCCGAAGGAGCTGCTCAGGGCCTTCCGGGGACGAGTCGCCACGTGCCCAGCACGATCTGTGCCGTTTGCAACGTTCAGTTATTTAGTCTTCATCTTCTTTCTTCTTTTTTTTTAATGAATTATTTCTTTAGTTTTTATTATTTATTTATTTGTTTATTTGTTTTCCTCGCATTTTATTTATTTATTTGACAGACAGGGCTCGGGGTTCGGGAGGACGGAGGGGCCGGTCCCCATCCGCAGAGCGCTTCCTCCAAGCCCGTCAGGAGGGACTTGGGGGACAGCCCCGCGGCCGAGGGCCCCCGTGGGAATGGGGGATGGGACGGCTGGGAGGAGGCTCCGGGGCTCGGGCGTCCAGGCGGCCTCAGCCTTTCTCAGCGGTTCCGGCCCTCGGCGGCGACGTGCGGACCCGCGGGCCTTGGGTGGCGCCTCCGCTGTCCGTCCTCCTCGCGGGCCGGAGCGAGCTGGACGCCAGAGGAGCCGCCTGCGCGGGCCGCGGGGTCCCGTCGCCTCCCCGTGCGCTCAGTCCCCGGGCGACCCGGCTCAGCCGTCCGCCCCGCCTGGCTGGGGGCCGCGCGGGAGGGAGACCCGAGTCCCGCGCACTCGCCGCGGTCCCCTGTGCTCGGCCCGCAGGGGCCCGGCTCCCGGGGGCGACCGGCCGCGGGTCCCGCAGCGCCAGGGCCGCGGCTGTGGCTGCTCGGAAGGGGTTTCGGGCGCGTGTGGCGGTGTCGTTGCCGACGTGAGGCGTCTGTCCCTCTCCCCGGTCGGGGTCGCCCCACGCGTGGCCTGGCCCGCGCCCACGCGCCCGCACCCACGGGAGACTTGGTGTGAGTCTGGGGACCCGCTGGCCAGTCGAAAAGCCGCGTCCTGTGCTTCGGCAGGCTCGCGGGGGTCTCCGTCCTCGGGACACTGTCCCGCAGCGCAGGGGACAGGAGGCGTCGGGGGTTCGAGCTTGAGAAGCCTCGTCTCCGGCGACGCGGGGTCGGTGCGCCGCGGTCAGCGGGAGCCGGGACCGGGTCAGCGCAGCGAAGGTCGGCGGCGTTTGCAGCCGGTGGTTGGGGCGGGCCGCGGTGCAGGGGGGCTGCGCGGGTCTGTGCCCCCGACGCCGCCGAGAAGACGCGTCCGAGGCCGTTTGTCTTCCTTCGTCGTTGGCCTCAGGTCATTCCAAGCGGTCTTGGGTAAGGACGGTCCCTCGGCTCCCCGAAGACCCGGGAGGCTCAAGGGACCCGTACCATGCGCATCAGATTCTGTGTTTTGGAATCATGACCTGCAGATTTAGTGACCGGTAAGTCCAGTTGGGGAGATTGAGATCGGAAGTTCCCCGTAAGGGCCGTGGTAGTTCTCACTTACTCTCTCTCTCCCTTCCTTCCTTTTTTTCTTCCTTCCTCTTCTTCCTCTTTCCTTTCTTTTTTTTTTTTTTTTTTTTTTTTTTTTTTTTTTTTTTTTTTTGGAGGGAAAGGGTTTAAGGGAGGGCAGGGGTTGGAATCCCAAATCCGGCCCCGTACTGAGGGGGGGGAGGGGGGAATATGCTGCATCTCAAGAGGCATGAAGTCCTGACCTGAGCCAAAACCTAGAGTATGACCCTTAACCAATGGGCCACCCAAACACCCTAAGGCCATTTTAGTTCTGAATTACATTTGGTTCAATTGGCTCATCTTGTTAAAAATGCATGTGTGGGGGCATCTGGGTGGCTCAGGAGGTTAAGCCTCTGCCTTCAGCTCAGGTCATGATCAGGATCCAGGGATCGAGCCCCACATCGGGCTCTCTGCACAGCGGAGAACCTGCTTCCTCCTCTCTCTCTCTGCGTGTCTCTCTGCCTACTTGTGATCTGTCAAATAAATAAATAAAACCTTAAAAAAAGAAGAAGAAGAAGAAAGAAAAAATAATCCCACTGAAAATCCTATCAGAAATCTGAAAGCACTTCAGAAATAGAGACAAATATTTTAAAAAAGGAAAGAAAGAAAGAAAGAAATGCATGTGTGGAGGGACTGTGGGGTTTTTTTTTTGGTTGTTTTTACTTGTTGGTTTGTTTGTTTTAAAGATTTTATTTATTTATTTGACAGACAGAGATCACAAGGAGGCAGAGAGGCAGGCAGAGAGAGGGGGGGATGCAGGCTCCTTGCTGAGCAGAGAGCCCGATTCGGGGCTGGATCCCAGGACCCTAAGATCATGACCTGAGCCAAAGGCAGAGGCTTAATCCACTGAGCCACCCTGGTGCCCCTGGGGGAATGGCAGTATTGAAAACAAACTGGCCAGGGTCCCCCTTAGTTGCCCTGTCATGGCGCTTTGATGACTGGAATCTATTTCCTGGTGGTTTTCTCTAGACTACGGAATTTCTTTTTTTTTTTAAAGATTTTATTTATTTATTTGTCAGAGAGAGAGCGAGCGAGAGCTAGCACAGACAGAGTGGAAGGCAGAGTCAGAGGGAGAAGCAGGCTCCCTGCGGAGCAAGGAGCCGGATGTGGGACTCGATCCCAGGACGCTGGGATCATGACCTGAGCCGAAGGCAGCTGCTTAACCAAGTGAGCCACCCAGAGGTCCCTAGAATACGGAATTTCTAAACATGGCTTCTACATAGGAGTAGGCTTGTTATAGAAGAAATCAGACGGAAGACCAGCCTGTTTCCATCCGGCACTGATCCAAGAGGAAGAGCCCAGTACTGAAAAGGAGCTGAACCAAAGCCAAATGAGTCTTCTGAGAATGAGCAAGCCCCCCCCCCCCCCACACAGGTCCCCAGCAGGCCCTGCCTGGCGCAGACAGGGCACCGACCTATGATCCCAGGACAAAACTGACCCTTCAGCCTCCAGCCCGGGGTCTGAGAGAAAGCAGCACCGTGGGCTCTGTGGGACCCACACTTGCGTGCTCAGTGGTCAGTGTCTTCTTGGGTCCATTTGTGATCAGCAAGTCACACTGACATTAACAATAAAACTGTCACTTCTTTTTACAGGAAAAATTGAGTTATGGGGTGGGGGGAAGTAGGCGGTTTAGTTTCTTAAGTGTCCGACTCTTGATTTTGGCTCAGGTCATGATCTTGACATCTTGAAATTGAGCCTTGTTCTGTGCTTAGTACACGGTCTGCTTGAGATTCCCTCTGCGCTCATAGATCCATGCATAAGAAATAATGACAAATAAATGTATTAATAAATATTAACAATATGAATAAATAATTAGTAATAAATAAAAACATATTAAATGAAAAACAAATTAAATAAAAAATTTTAAAAATCTCAGGGCGCCTGGGTGGCTCAGTGGGTTAAGCCTTGGCCTTTGACTCAAGTCATTGTCTCAGGGTCCTGGGATCAAGTCCCCCATCAGGCTCTCTGCTTGGCGGGGAGCCTGCTTCCTCCTCTCTCTCTCTCTGCCTGCCTCTCTGCCTGCTTGTGATCTCTGTCAAATGAATACATAAATAAAATATTTAAAAAATTTTTTTTAAATCTTGAAGAAAAATGGGTTTATCTGGGAATATCAGAGAATCGTAATAGGGGACAAGAAAGCCCCCAGCAAAAGCACAGGCAAGGCTGGGAAAGAAAGGGAGCGGTTCCTTCTTGGAGGAGCCGGGGCACAGGGCGGGGCCGCCACACAGAGCATCCATTGGAGCAAGCTGGAGAGTCCATGTGTTGTGACTTCTCATTGGCTGAGCCGTGAGTGTGTCTCATTGGCTGAGCCGTGAGTGTCTCTCATTGGCTGGACTGTTGCCACGCAGAGAAACAATCTTCCTTCCCCTGGTGCAGGACGGGGTGCAGGACGGGGTGCAGGACGGCCTG
>NW_026740070.1:0-23560 GCF_022355385.1 Mustela nigripes | reverse complement strand
GGGAACAAGAAGGGGGAAGGTAGGAATGCCATCATGGCGTCTTCTATTATTTCTATAAGCCAAGCAGTTACAGAAGGGCAAAAGAGCAATTAATAACCTAATTTACACCTAAAAGCCAGCGGTTCACAGAAAAGCAAACAAGCGGTTAGTTATCCTATCTATCTTCTAGGGGAGGGGTCTTTCAAAACAACCACCTTGTTTAACCCTTAAACTGTTCCTGCTCCCCTTCCCCCAGGGGACCGACTTAAAAATAAGTCCCAGAAACCAGCTCCAGGTAACAAAGCCCGAATACAAGGGTGAGTCAGGCCAGGTGGAGACTACTGATCAGTGGGGAGATACATACTGTCTCCCTAGTTACCAAGGAGTATGGGCCCCACCCTTTGGGCACCTTTTGGGCGCCAATTCTGACCAAGGTGATAGGCTGATTCAAATGTCTACTAGGGTAAATTGTAATTCAGTTGGTCACCTAGCATCTCTGTGGGGTTTCCTGTGTGTGTTACAATCTCATTGGCCACCTGTGTGTGGCCAGGCCCGACCGCATGGCCTTTGCCCTTTAAAAGCTAGTCTGTGAAACAGAGAAGGGTCACCCCTCTCTGTAAGAGGCGCAGCCCTGGCCGGTCAGTATGATTCTTGATGCTTGGTGAGAAATAAATCTTTGCTTAACCTTCGCTTTACATCAGTCTCGCTCCTTTTTTTTTTTTTTTTTTCAGTCTCGCTCCTTTAATCAAGGACCCATTTTGGGGGACATAACAAGACTAATAAAGCTAACTATAAAGGCAGTGTGATACTGATGCAGGGAAAGGGAAACTAATTAAGCAGAACAGAGAGACCAAAATGAGAACCACACATCTATAGACACATGCTTTAAGACAGAGAGGTACAACAGAGGAATGAGGAAATGATAATGCTTTCAATAAATAGTTCTGATAAATAAATAAATATCTTTTGGTCAGTTGTATATCCATATAGGAAAAAATGAAACGTGACTCCAAATCACACCACACACCAACATAAGTTCTATGAGCATTATAGCTTTACATGAGAAAAGCAAAACAAGAAAACTTTTGAGCAGCTCTGTCCAATACCATGGCCATACAAGTGACTACTGAGTACTTAAATGTGGCTAGTCAGAATTGAGATGTTCTGTAAGAGATAAGACACAGTGGACCACATTAAATTTACAAAACCCACCTCTGATCACTAAAAGACACAATTGAGAGAACGAAAAAGATAACCTATAGAATGAAAGAAACCAACAAAGAGCTTGCATCCAGAATACATAAAGAACTACCAATAAGAAAAAAGACAACTGGACAGCCAAATAGAAGAATGAGCAGAAGATCTGAACACAGAAAGATAATACCACAAAAGAGGACACCTAAATGGCAAATACACGTGTAAAAAAAAAAGTGTTCAACTTCACTAATCATTAGTTGTTAGGGAAATGACTATGAGATCTTATATATGCTCCAAAATTGCTTCAATGGAAATTACTAGCAACAGTGGGTGTTGATGAGGAAGTGGAGCAAAGCAAATCACATGCTGATGGTAGGGATGTAAATTGCTATAGCCATTTAGGAAAACAGTCTGGTTAACTGTTAATTACAATATACATATAACTTATGGCCCAGCAATTCTACTACAAATATGCTCCAAAAAATTCTCATACAGTGCACCAAGATACATACAAAAATATTCATAGCAGCACCGTTTGTCATAGACACAATCTGGAAATATTCCAAATGCCCATTAAGAATAGAATGTATAGGGGCGCCTAAGTAGCTCAGTCAGTTGAGTATCTGATTCTTGATCTCAGCTCAGGTCTTGATCTCAGAATCATGAGTTCAAGCCCTGCACTGGGCTCCATGCCGGGCACGGAGCCTACTTAAAAAAAATAATAATAATAAAATAAAAGGAATGAAATGTGTAAGGCATGTAGTATATTCATTCAACAGAATACTACACAGCCACTGCATACAATATGGTAATAGCTTGCAAAAATGATAAGCAAAAGAAGACAGACACACAAAAAATACTTCATGACTTCATTTATGTAAATTTCAAAAACAGAGAAAAATAATCTATGGACTTAGAAAGTGGTTACCTTCATCAGGGAAGGGGTACTGATTGGGAGGGGGAGCTTCTCTGGAGTTGGAAACATTTCTTGATTTAGTGGTGGGTTTACTTCATAATAATTAATTGAACTGTTACACACAGGATCTGTCCATTTTTCTGAATGTATTCAGAATTTAAATTTTTACTTAAAATACTCTGGGGTGTCTCAAATAACAGGTGCTTAAGCATCTGTCCTCACAGCTCAGGTCATGATCTCAGGGTCCTACGATGGAGCCCCACATCAGGCTCCTTGCTCAGCAGAGTCTGTTGCTCCCTCTGCTCCTTCCCACCGCTCAAGCTCTCTCTTTCTCTGAAATAAATAAAATCTTTCTTTAAAGATTTTATTTATTATTTGACAGAGAGAGACACAGCGAGAGAGGGAACACAAGTAGGAGAATGGTAGAGGGAGAAGAAGTCTCCCCGCAGAGTGGTGAGCCCGACGTGGGGCTCAATCCCAGACCCTAGGATCATGACCTGAGCCAAAAGAAGACGTTTAATGACTGAGCCACCCAGGCACCCCATCAAATAAATGAAATCTTAAAAATACTCTGGGGAGGGGTGCCTGGGTGGCTCAGTGGATTAAAGCCTCTGCCTTCGGCTCAGGTCATGATCCCGGGGTCCTGGGATGGAGCCCCGCATCGGGCTCTCTGCTCAGCAGGGAGCCTGCTTCCCCTTCTCTCTCTGCCTGCCTCTCTGCCTACTTGTGACCTCTATCTGTCAAATAAATAAATAAAATCTTAAAAAAAAAATACTCTGGGGAGCCCACAGGCTCAAGAAAGCCCATTTTTTGCTGGCCCCTCCTGCCAGTCTCCATACCACAGCCTGAGTGACAACTTTCAATGTACAAAATCTGATTTTTCCACTTCACATGTCCCTATTGCCTCAGAATCAAGTTCTAAGATCCTCTATGATTCCCTCACACTCAGCTCCAGGATGGCCCAAGAAAAACTGACTTCCCAAGCTCTTTATAAAGTTTCAGATGTACAAAGAGAACTCTCCTGGCTTCTGGCCAACTCTACCATTTTCCAGATCTCAGCTCAGTTTATCACTCTCAGAAAAATCTCTGACTATGCAAAGCCAGCTCTGGAACAACCAGAGGTCAGGAAGTACCATGTGCTTCTTTATTATAACTCTCATTCCACTCCCTTGTAGCTGTATTTGTCTCTCGTAGGATGTGAGTTCCTTTGGGGCCGCACAATGTCTGTGACTCGTCTTTATTTTCCTCAGTGCATAGTGGCTGGTAGGTGCTCCAGGAAAAGATTTAGGGAGAAAAGAGATCTTGGAAGTGGCTGTAAGGATTCAGACATTGGAGGCTGAGAATGGAAATTTCAGGCATTAAGATATGGGAGTAAGAAGATTCAGAGGAGGGAAGATAAGAGAACATCTGGAGAACCTAGAATGTTAATCTGAGTGAGGCCAAGGCTACTTATAGAAGAAGAAACAATGTTTAAAGATCAGCTTGGCATAGCCAGAAAGAACTTGATGCTAAGACTTTTGATCTGTGGGTGGTGGGGAGCCACTGAAGGTTTTTGAGCAGGGTTGTGACATGATCAGAGTTCTATTATGGCCATATAAATCTGAAAGGTGGCACAGGATTAAAAACCAAGATGGGAGAAAGTCTACTTAGAGACAGGAAGGGGAGAGAGGTTTCCTGAAGGACTTGGGACAAAGGCATGGGTGAGGTTTGGGAAGCTTTGCAAGGAAAGGAATGGCCTGAGGAAAGGCCTTGAAATGGGAATGCCCCTGGCACATTTAAGACATGGATGAAATAAGGGACGCCTGGGTGGTATAGTTGGTTAAGACATGGATGAAATGGTAGGAAATCAGGCTGGGGAAGCCATTGAGGGGCCAGTGACCAAGGGCCTTCAAACCCAGGCCAAGTGATCTGGGACTTTATTTTAATAGGCATAGGGAAGCCATTTAACATTTTGTGGCAAAGAAGTGACATACTATAACTTGGGAGGACAGCTTTGGCTGCTGCTGTGTGTGCTTAGGATGGGTTATGGGGGAAAAGCCAAAAGGCAGGGAACCCTACAAGGGGGCTTCTAAAATAATCCTAATGTTAAAGGTCTGAAACATCAGTGGGACTAGGAAGGAAGGAATATACTTTGGGTTATCTTGGGGAAAAAAAAATTGACAGGTCTTGATGATGTATCCTTTATAGGGAGGAGAAAGAGGATGATCTTCAGTTCTCTAGCCCAAAAAGTAATGTTTCTGTAGAAGTTTATAATTTTGTTTTTAATAAAGCACATTTCTTCAGAAGACACACTAAGATTAACAGACTAGATGAAGTACATATAAGCTACTCTGAGTAATTTCATGTGGACTATTGGTTATAACTCAGAAACGAAATCTTTGTCAGTTCTTCCGTGTAGTCATCCAATGTTCTCTTGGGGACAAAAAGGCCAACAAATACTGAGTCTCTTGAGGAAGGGCTTTGGAATGAGACAGCAAGACACTGACCTATTCTTGTGTATAATCCTAGTGCATTCTCACTGTGCCCTAAGCCTTACAAAATATATAGTAAGGAACTACACAAGGCCCAGAGAAAGGGAACTCAAATAACAGAGGACAGAAGAGACGAATGATGATCACTTTTCTGTCCAGCTCAAGGATCACAAAGTGGACATGAACACAAGACTGCAGAGGGTGTAAAATTTATTACACCATACATTACCCAGCACTTGTCAGTTTAAAATGTCACTTTCTGTCCATTATTCATTTGACAAACCTGAACACCTTATTCTTAGTACTCTGCGAGAAGGGGACAGAGATGGAGGGGGCCCGGCTTGCTCACTGTCCAATTTGATCTTTACGACATTGAATCGACATTGAATCGACATTGAATATACCCTTATTCCTACCTGACAACTACGAGAGCTAAGGTTGAACTGTGGTTAAACACGGGGGCTCACAGCTGTAGTACTTTGCGCAAGTTACTTAAGCTTTGTAAGATTCGGTTTCCTTAAAGGAAAAAGATAATAGTAATAGCTATCTCATAAGGTTTTGAAGTGTTGTCAAAAGTTCAGAAATAGCAGAAGAAAAACCACTGCACCACTGAAATAGTAATTAGGAAAAGTTCATCATGCACAAAAA
This sequence comes from Mustela nigripes, assembly GCF_022355385.1. Classification (NCBI taxonomy): domain Eukaryota; kingdom Metazoa; phylum Chordata; class Mammalia; order Carnivora; family Mustelidae; genus Mustela; species Mustela nigripes. The sequence continues at coordinate 18,349 of NW_026740070.1, read as the reverse complement.
ATAGTTTGCAAACTGGAACCACTCAAACTGAATATGGGATGAGAGGTTCAGAGGTATATTATCATGAAGAACTTCATATCATGAGAGGAGGCAGTGGCTTTTTACTCTTCAGATCTGTTACAATATCAGTTTCCCTAGTGATGGGGATGAGTTACAAGAAGTTATTTCACATCCATTTTGAGAACATTTTTAAGTTTCCTTTTTGATATCCAGAGGCGTTAACAAGAAGTGGTCCAAGATAAGTTTTGCTTATTATACAGAACAAGCTAAATTAAGATTTGCTTATATGACTAAACTAGTTTGCCTGCTCAGGAGATTTTCAAGTCTGGTCGCCATTTGTGTTTGATTTTAACCATGTGAAAGTACACACGAGTACTTAACTCGATGCCTGACATAAAGTAAGAATTCATTGGCTAACATCATTATTACCGAGTGTGCAAAGCATCTAAAACATGTGATTACTTACCCCATTTCCTTCTCGTCCTTCCTCCAAACCTCGCAGGACCTCTACTTTGCCTCTCTTTAGTCCTGAACAAACCCTCCCAACAATCTTCTACCCCATCTATCCCAGCCAGTCACTCTGAGCCCTGTTTTAGCCCTCATCCCTTTGATCTTCGTTCTCCTGTCTCTTTTTCCTCCGCATTTTCTTCCTGGCCCTTCCCCTTCCACTCTCCCTGACTCTTTGGAAGGTGGAGGCTCGGGTTAGCTGTAAGGCTATGGACACATGAGCAAGTCATCTCACCGCTGGGTCTCAGTTTTCACAACTGAACAATGGGAACAATATTATCTTCTTTATAGGACTGCTTTGTGGAGTAGATAAGAGTAAAGTATAGTGTTACGCAAATTGTACAGCGCCTTACAAATGTCAGAGACTAGCGACTCATTCCCATCCCCTTTCAGGACCTTGCCCTTTTGTGGAACTAGAAAATCGTGCCAATTGAAAGTTAGGATATTAACTCCAATCGGAGTGCAGATTTGCTGGTTGTTCCCGCCTTCCACGCCTGAACGAACCAATCAGAGCGTCCGGAGAGTGTCGGGGTCTCTTCAACCTAGAGACCACCTCTACGATGGAGCTTGCACTTTTCTCCGTCCTTGCCATCAGCTTTTTCTCATCTCGCATCCCAGCTTCCCGGCCTTGGAAGGGGGATCCTTCTTCATCCTTGTCTCAGTCCCCCAAATCTTGGCATCGCAAAGGTTGAACGACGGAGACCGGAAGTGCGCGCAGTAGCGCAGGGTCCCCGGGAACCAACACCGGAAGTAGCTTTGCTGCAAGATTCCGTCGGCTGCGCTATGGCGGCGATACCCCCGGACTCCTGGCAGCCGCCCAACGTATACTTGGAGACCAGGTGAGAGGGGTGGGACCTCTGGGGCTCGGCTGGCTGAGGCAATGCGGAGCCCGGGCTTTGCCGCGGGGCTGGGTTCCCCGTGCACTTCCCCGGGAGCACGGCCTCCTCGTGGGGAAGCGTGCAGGGACGGCCGTGGGGGCCGCCTGGGAGCTGAATGGGGACCGACACCGCCCGCGTCCTAGCTCCGCACCGGCTTGCTCTGAAACCTCAGCGACAGCATCCTGCTTGCCCTCCTTCCACCCCCTGGTTCATTCATTCCTTCGTTCGACGAGCGTGTGTTGAGTCTACAAGCAGGCGACGTCGGGACTGGAATCAGGATATAGCTGCAGGAGACACGCCGCCTTGCATTTAGGACCTTACAATGTAGTGAAAGGGGCAGATCTGTAACTACTAACGTTGTAAATAGTTCAGCTGGATAACCAAATTACTAGGAAGGCATAGGAAGAAGCACATTTCCCCACTGTCAAAGAGCGGTATCATTGAGCACCAGCCCTCTTGTCCCCGTCCCCTGACGTACAGCATCTCACTGATTTTTTTTTTTTTAAAGAATTTATTTATTTATTTGACAGAGAGAAATCACAAGTAGGCAGAGAGAGGAGGGAAGCAGGCTCCCCACTAAGCAGAGAGCCCGATGTGGGGCTCGATCCCAGGACCCTGAGATCATGACCTGAGCCGAAGGCAGAGGCTTTATTCCATTGAGCCACTCAGGCGCCCCCATCTCACTGATTTTAATCCGCTTAGCAACTCAAATCGTGCAGGTGTTATTCCACCTTCTCTCCCATTTTAGCAGGGGAAACGATAGAATTCACGGATTAAATGATTTGACCAAACCCGTATATCTAGTAAGTAGGGGAACCTCATTTGGAGGTTTGGTCTGTCTGCCTCACTTGCTCGGTTCTTTAGCCCCATTGATTCCATTGCCTCTTTGGAGATAGTCCTATCTTTTGGAAGTAGGACAAATAACCTTAAGTAACTTCTTACTGCTACAGCAATATCAGCTTAGTTGTAGTCTGACATTCAGGGTGTTTGTTTGTTTGTTTGTTTGTTTTTCTCATCTGGTCTTTACCTAGCTCTCTAGCTACATCTTCTGCTATCCCCACACCAGTAGTCTAGGTCCAGGCCCTAGTTCTCTGTCAACTTTCTGCTTTTGGCCATGCTGTTTTCCCGCAGAACACGGTTCTCAGGTGCTGCTTTTGCTCTCTGGTCATCTTCCCCACCGTGTATGGCAAAATTCTACTTCGTCAGGCCTCAACTTGTAAGTAATTTCTGAATTCACCTGTTAACATTTTTAAGTTACAAGATAAATTGAAATTTAAATCCAAGCAGTGTAGAAGTGTGTAGAATAAATGAAATCCACCTCTTCCTGTAGAAATAGTTAATAGTTCTTTGGATGACCTACATCTTTCTCTGTGAATGTATAGACATTTTTTTTTAATGTTCTGTTTCTTAAAAACAGGATCGTGATCATACTGTATATATATTTTTTCCTATAATTTGCTTTCCTTTCACTTGTTAATATGGCTTCCCACATCATTGCTATTTTGTATTTTAGTCATTTCCTCTTTAAGGGACTCTTAAATTGCCTCTTGTTTTTTTTTTTTGTTTTTTTTTTTTTAAAGATTTTTTTTTTTTTTTTGTCAGAGAGAAATTACAAGTACACTGAGAGGCAGGCAGAGAGAGAGAGAGAGAGAGAGAAGGAAGCAGGCTCCCTGCTGAGCAGAGAGCCCGATGCGGGACTCGATCCCAGGACGCTGAGATCATGACCTGAGCCGAAGGCAGCGGCTTAACCCACTGAGCCACCCAGGCGCCCTCTTGTTTTGTTTTGTTATGATAAATACTAGAATAAAGACCCTTGCACATACTGGATCCTTAGGCACATCTGTAAATTTTGCTATAGAATACTTTGAAGTTGAAATTGCTGCCAATAGGTATGCAGATTTCAGAGTTGTCTAGGTATTTCCTGATTGCCATTCCAAAAAGTTACTCCCTGTATTTAAAAAAATTTGCACCAGAATATAAGCTCTATGAGGGCAAAAGCACCTAGAATTTGTACAGAGTAGGTGTTAATCCCTGTTGAATTTTAGTAGTGTGAAGGATGAATTGCTGGTAGAAAGGGTTTTAGAAAGCTATATTCTAGCACATTTTATATATATGTATACACACACACACACACATTTACAGAGTGCTTACAATGTGCTTGGCACTGGGTATACAGGCTATCCAGAGTTGCCTCAATTTTCACATTCTTGGAGCTTAAAATCTAGGTGAGTGATGGAGTGGAGGGGAAGGCACCTGTCTAAAGTCTTTTGCTTTTTTCTTTTCCTTTGCTGTACTTAAGGGGGAAAAGTGCTCATCCCATTTGGTAGGTTAGAGATTTGAAATAATCATGTTTTTCGTTTGTTGCACCCCCTCCTAAGTACACACACAAACTGTACTTTTTTTTTCCACATTAAAATTTTTACAAATAGGTAATATATTTACATGTTTCAAAAATACAAAAGTTTAAAAGAAGGTACTCATTGAAAGCCTTCCTGTTTGCCATTATCCAGTTTCTACCTCCACCCAGAAACTCATACATGTATAAATAAGTATAAATTCCTGATATGTTAATGTCCTTCTTAAAAAAAATTACAAATTAAGTGTAATTTCCCCCCTAATTTAAGAGTTGGTTATATTGGTTTCCCACGATCAAAGATTTTTTTAATATATAAAGCTAGTTTGAATTTTTTTTAGTTGTCCACAGTTATTTTGTTTAAAATAAGTACCATAATCTCCTGTGTGCTTTACTCAAAGAAGATACCTGTGTTTAAGTTATTTACATTGTGATTGTGATGTTTTCCTTTGCCCAGCGTGAAATCCGATATGTATTACAATTTCATGACTTAATATAAACTTGAAAATAGAGAGTCCTGGATCAGTCCCATAACATTACTGTTGCGTGACCTTGTTCCTGACTGGAGCTCTACTTTCCTCTTCCCCTGCAGCATGGGGATCATTGTGCTGGAGTTGTACTGGAAGCATGCTCCAAAGACCTGTAAGAATTTTGCTGAGTTGGCACGTCGAGGTTACTACAATGGCACAAAGTTCCACAGGATCATCAAAGACTTCATGATCCAGGGAGGTGACCCAACAGGAACAGGTATAATTAAGCCGACCTTGGCTGAATTCAGCAAAATAAGGAAGGCTGAGAGAGGAGTACGTGCAGAGGGGAAAAATCAAGAATTTGGTTTTAGTTTTGGATACATTACATTTGAAATACTTGTCAGATCTTGAGGTAGAGATGTTGAATAAGTAAGGGGATACGAGTGTGGAGTTCATGGAGAGGTCTGGGATGGAGGTCCAAATCTGGGAGTTACTGTCATTTAGATGGGATTTATTAGTGAAATCAGTGGATGGTAACGTTAGTTTTAAGGCCCCCTTGCTTCTCAGTCTGCACCTTCTCTCCGCTGATTCCTGCTCCTGCTTTTTTGCCTTTAGATAAATTTGATACTCTCTGTGGCAGTCTTTCTTCTTCTTCTTCTTCTTCTTTGTCATTGTCAGTTGTTCTCTGTCTATCCTTTATGACCAGAGGCATTCAGTTTCTTTAATATATATGGACATGTGTAAAAATGTACAGTGTAGGGGCACCGGGGTGGCTCAGTTGGTAGACTTTTTTTTTTTAAGATTTTATTTATTTGAAACAGTTAACAAAATCAAAAGACAACTGACAGAATGGGAGAAGATATTTGCAAACGACATATCAGATAAAGGACTAGTGTCCAGAATCTATAAAGAACTTAGCAAAATCAACACCCAAAGAACAAATAATCCAATCAAGAAATGGGCAGAGGACATGAACAGACATTTCTGCAAAGAAGACATCCAGATGGCCAACAGACACATGAAAAAGTGCTCCATATCACTCGGCATCAGGGAAATACAAATCAAAACCATAATCATTGTATTTTCTTAGTTCACTTTATTTTTTACTTCTTAGTTAGCATCTCAGATAAAATTTTTGATCAGTTTGTGAGAAATGCACACTCATTATTTTTATAAATTTTGTTAAGGAATTTTATCATACCTGAGAATTGAGATATTTTGATAAATTTCTACTACCCAAATTTATATGATGTGATTTAAAAAAAAAAAAATGAGGTAATCACTTGTCACTAGTGGGACAGATAAGTATTTTCCAAGTAAAAAATGTTAAAGAATTATTCACAACTTTTATTTGTATGTTTTTATTTTTAAAGTTAATGTTCTCAGATGATATCTAATCATTTCTTGTGTACACTTTAGAAAAGACAGTTCCAAGATACCAAATAATAAGATCACAAGTAAAATTTTCAATAATATTACATTATTGAGAATCTGATATCACAGGAAAAAAGTTACAAGAAAAAATTTGAAAAAAAAGTTTTACCCTTTGCCTTGCAACCACACTGTCCTCACATACTACTGAGAAGTAGACTTTGTTGTTGTTGTTTTTAGTAAAATCTAACCACTACAGAAACATTTCAAGTATTTTACATTATTAATGGGCTGGTCACAATGCATTTAGCAAACAGTATCTGAAAAGAACTACTATTTGCCATGAAACCATTTTTGCAGCTGCTTAGAGTAGGCCAACATTTTTGAGTAATAAAAATTAAGCTGCTCAAGTGTAAGGTGACAACAATGAGCTGCTTTAGTTGTGACTGAAATCGTAATTTCTTCAGAGACACTGGGTCAGGTAGGTGATGTCTCTCTGAAGTGATTGTCATTTAAGAATCCTATATTTCAAGCTGACAACCAAGATATGGAAGTTGATGAGCCACCAAGCACCTCAGGGCTACTTATTTCAAATCAGATGGAACACAGGAAGGAGGCATAGCCACCTGTCACATCATAAAACAGTTGAACATATTGGCAAGGGAAGAAGGTTGCAGGCCCAAAGAATAAAAAAAGAAAAAGAAGTAGTACATAAAATGATGATTCACAGTACTTCATTCCAAGATCTGGCTACTTGCTTTCTACCAAACACCTATAAGAGTTGCATATATTTTAAAATGAAACTATGGCAGATTATACAAGATTATAGAAATGATAGAGCTTTATATTATTGCTAACCGCACTGTTCTAAGGCCAAACAGCTTGTTGTAGGAGATAATCAGTGTCTCCAGTGCATAGTAAAATCTGAAATTATACACATAGTATAGAAGTGTTTTTAAGAATAAAATTTTTAAAAATAGGGGCGCCTGGGTGGCTCAGTGGGTTAAGCCTCTGCCTTCAGCTCAGGTCAAGATCCCAGGGTCCTGGGATCGAGCCCTGCATCAGGCTCTCTCCTCAGCAGGAAGCCTGCTTCCTCCCCTCTCTCTCTCTGCCTGCCTCTCTGCCTACTTGTGATCTCTCTCTCTCTCTATGTCAAATAAATAAATAAAAAGTTTCAAAAAAAAATTTTAAAAAATAACTTGCTATTCCAATTAAAATAATAGAAAATTAATAGGTTAAATAAAAGTACACATTAAAAAATGTCTTATATTTAAAGATAGTCCTCTAGTGTTATAGGAATGTTCCATTTTCCTAGTTTTATTGAGATAAAACATGAGTTACATACATATTGCAAAGTGATTGTAAGTTCAGTTACCATCTTCACTTTACACAGTTACAAATTTTTTTATGATGAGAACTTTTAGATTTACTATCTTAGAAACTCTTAAATATACAATACAGTATTGGTAATTATAGTCACCATGCTGTACATCATATCCTCCACATTATCTTCTAACTGGAAGCTTATATATTTTGACTACTTTTACTCATTTCTCTACCCTCTAACCCTTACTTCAGGCAAACACTGATCTATTCTTTCTCTGAGTTTATTTTTTTTAAGAATCCACATATATTTAAGATAATACAGTATTTGTCTTTCTCCGTGTGACTTACTTCATTTAGCATAATGCCACAAAGCCCATCCATGCTGTCACAAATGACAGGATTTCTCTTTTTATGGCTATATATATACACAGACATACACAACACATACACACATGCATATATAGTAATACACACACACACAAACACACACACACACAAACACACAAACCACAGTTACTTTATCTATTTGTCATTGGATACTTAAGTTAGTTCCTTGTCTTGGCTATTGCAAATAATGCAGCAATGAACATAGAGATGCAAATATCTCTTTAACATAGTGATTTTTAAAAAATTTTATTATGTTCAATTAGCATGAATATAGAAGATCATTAGTTTTTAATGTAGTGTTCAGTGATTCATTAAAAATATAAAATTAAAAAAATAAGATGTATTTTGTTTCCTTTAGTTTATACCCAAAATTGGGATTGTTGGATCAGATGGTAATTCAATTTTTAATAGTTTTTAGTAGTAAACTCCAGATTGTTTTCCATGGTGGCTGTACCAGTTTACATTCCCACCAACAGTAAACAAGAATTCTTTTCTCCTTACAACCTCACTAATACTTGTTTCCTCTAATCTTTTTCATGACAATCAATCTAACAGGTGTGTAAGGGTATGCCGTTGCAGTTTTCATTTTTATTTCCCTGTTGATTAGTATCTTGAGCCCCTTTTCATGTATCTGTTGGCCATCTATATATCTTCTTGAGATATATGTCTCTTCAGTTTATCTGCTCATTTTTAGTTTTTTTTGTTTTGTTTTGTTTTTTTCTTTTTGTATTGGGTTGTATGAGTTCTTTATATGTTTTGGATAGGAGCCCCCCCTTATCAGATACATGATTTGAAAATGTTTTCTCCCATCACATATTTTGTAGATTTCATGAATGCTACATTTGTCTTTTTTAATACATAGTTAATGGGCTAGAGAATGCTTTTAGAAGAACAATACTTTTTACCATGTATGATGATTATATTGCGAAGTATGGTGCTACAGATGGATCATGTAGAATGTAATTAATATCTTCTACAAAACTGTATTTTAGTAATGTGTGAGAAACTAAAACTCATATATAAAAGCAATACCCTCACTTCAAAAAGTAAGTTATTTGGGATCCCTGCTAATATTTAAGCTGAATTGCTATTGTTATTCTTCAGGCCTCCAGCAATTGCTGTTCTACTAAGAATCAGAGATCTCTAGCCCTAGAAGAGAAAATAGCATAAAATGTGCATAAGAAGTTTGTAGAATATTAGTCGAAGTTAATAGTTATATCCTAGGACACTGAGTTTGAGGCTTCAAATGGCTACGTCGGTCCCTGTCATAATAGCGGGCTGGCTATATAATTAATCATCTCCTTGATTTATGAAAATATTTTTAAATTCAGTAATACTTGATGCTAAACCAGATGTAAAACCCAAATGCACTAATCTTTACAAAGTCAATGATCAATGACTACCAAAAATCAGCAAATTTTTCACATTATTTTAATAGACAGGGAAGGAAAAAGCTAAAAATTTTTATAATGTAGTGTTTTTTATGCAAGTAGCTGTCTTTTCTGTTGTCTGGCCAGGCCAGGAACTCCCAGAAGTTAGCAGGAGAGACTCTCAGCTGAATTTTCTGTCTAGTGTGACACATCACCACAAATTGTTTTTAGCAAATTTAGTTACCTACAGCAAAATTACATGAGATTATGATTAAAAGGTGAATTGCTTTGATTAAATCTGAGGATAAAAACATCCAAGCATAGCCAAGTAGCTGACAAGTGTCTGAGGCTGTTCAGGCTGCTATAACAAAATACCTTAGACTGGGTGTCTTAAACAACAAATGTTTATTCTCTATGGTTCTGGAGGCTGTGAAGTGCAAGTTTAAAGCACCTGCAGATTTAGTGTCTGGTGAGAATCTGCTTCCTGCTTCATAGATAGGCATTTTCTCACTGTGTCCTCACATAAAAGAAATGGCAGAAAGGGAAAGAGAGCTCTAACCCTGTTTCTGAAGGTTTCACTTTTACATTCCCAACAGCAGTGCACACCCTTTTCTGCATACCCTCTCTAACACTTGTTATCGTTCATCTTTTTGATGACAGTCTAACAGGCCTGAGGTGATATGTCACTGTGATATGTCATCATATTGCAAAGACACACTTCCTAATACCATCAGATTTGGGTTTGAATTTCAACATATGAATTCTGTGGAAACACAAACATTTAAGTCCTTAACAGAACTAATGCTCTGAAAGACAAAGTCAGAGAATAGAGAAGATGACTTACAAAGTACCTAGAATGAAATATGAGGCAAATAACATTCATTACTTGAGGTAATGCAATAAAATATAATCCCTGCAAAGGAAACTGACATGTTTTTTGAGTCCAAGTGGAAGAGAAAGCTTTACTGGAGGCAGCTTATTTAGGAACAATTCTCCATTATTATATTGACATTCTAGGTACATTATCTAAGCGTATGGAAGAAACTGGTGTTCTAAGCGTTAGGTTAAACCAAAAGAGATGTTAAAAGTAAATACAGAATTTGACATTGCCATTGGGTTTAATAATTGTTAGTTAACAACACATTTGGTAGACTTTGTGCTTTTATGTGTCATGCCTGGAATTAAGTGACTTGTGAGGAATCATACCCCTTAGGGTTTCATGAGAACACAGATAGCTCATAACAAAGATATTCTGTGTTCAATTCCTGTGTGCCACAAGCAAGAGGGAATTATGTATAGAACAATTCTCCTAAAATGCTGCATGAACTTGCTTTGAGATCAGAGCAAAATATTTATTTTTAAAAATTTTTTAAGGTATTATTTATTTATTTGACAGACAGAGATCTCAAGTAGGTGGAGAGGCAGGCAGAGAGAGAGAGAGAGATAGAAATGAAGCAGAGAGCCCAATGCGGGGCTGAGCAGAGAGCCCGATGCAGGGCTCGATCCCAGGACCCTGAGATCATGACCTGAGCCGAAGGCAGAGGTTTAACCCACTGAGCCATTCAGGTGCCCCCAAAATATTTATGTTTATAGTATGTTTAAAATAAAATAGACTGCTGAAAAATTTGTACCATCATAGAGTGAATGAATTTGTGTCCTGGCATAGCTTAGTTTTAACTGAATAGATTTAAAAGCTCTTTCAAATGTTTGGGAATGTTGCATTATTATTTTAAACAAACACAGATTATTTGCAACTGGCTACTAGTCATAGTTAAAAGTGTCTACTAGTTAAAATTTAAATATTAAAATACTGTATTCACTGAATTTTTTGTTATTATTCACTTTGGAAAATATCTGCAATAGACATATAAACAAATAATTCCAATGTTTGATAATTATTGCAAAACTTTATAATTCAAAATTCAACTAGATAAGAAAGTCAAAGAAACCACATAAGATTTTTTAAAATTAATGTGTGTGAGAGAGTAAAATAAAATATTTACAGATAAGAAAATGTGAGAGGGGCGCCTGGGTGGCTCAGTGGGTTAAAGCCTGTGCCTTCCGCTCAGGTCATGATCCCAGGATCCTAAGATCGAGCCCTACATTGGGCTCTCTGCTCATCAGGGAGCCTGCTTCCTCCTTTCTCTCTGCCTGACTCTCCACCTACTTGTGATCTCTTTGTCAAATACATAAATAAAAAATCTTAAAAAAAGAAAATGTGAGAGAATTTCACCCAAGTTTAACTATGTATACTACCAGAAATTGTCAACCATGGAAACTTGGGTCAACAGGAAGAAGTAGAGTATGATGAAAAGAAAAGATAAGAGAATTAAAATTTGTCATCTTAATTTCTTTAAAATAAAACTCTTCATAGTAAAACTAATGTATTTTACTTGAAGGTTTACTTCATATAAAGTATATGACAATACTAGCATAAAGGAGAGAAGATATAGAAACTTGAACATCATCAACCCACTGTACCCAACTGTCATTAATAGAATATTGCACTAATAACTATACAATACACATTCTGAATTTCAAGAACAGATGGAATTTTGCTATGATACTATGATACCGCCTATGCTGCACCATAAAATAAACTTCAACATACTGAAATTTTACAGAGCATATTTCTGACCCAACATACATAAATTAGAGTTTGATGAGAAAATGCCTAGGAAAATGCCAAATATTTGGAAATTAAGCAATACATTTCAAAAATCACTCATGGTTTGAAGAAGAAATAAGGAGATTATAAAATATTTTCACTTGAATAACAATAGGGAAATTGGTTTGTGGAATGCAGCAAAAGCAATATTTGAAGCATTTATGTAGCTCCAATGTTTATACTAGAGTAAGAGGTTAAACTGTACAATGTAATGATGTAAAATACATACGCATTATGAAATGATTACCACAATCAAGCTAGTTAACACATTCATCACCTAACATATCTTTATTGTATTATCTTTTTTTGTGTGTGGTAAGAACACATAAGATCAAATTTCAAGTATGCAATGTAGTGTTATTAGCGATAGGCACCATGCTACATACTCTAAAAGCCCTCCCTAAGCTGGGAAAAAGAGAGTAAACTGAAACAATGTAAGTAGAATGAAGGAAACCATAATTGCAGAAATAAATAAAATAGAAAATAAATAATACAGAAAATTAACAAAGCCAAAGTTGATGCTTTGAAGATAGTAATAAAAGTGATAAACTCCTACAAGAAGTGAATAAGAAAACAAAGAGAAAAAAATACAATTACTGAAATCAGAAATAGGAGGAGACATTATTGTCAATTCTACTAAAAAAATTGTAGTTACACCAATTAATACAACTTAGAATAAATGGACAAATTACTTAAAGAACACAAATACCAAAACTTAGACAAATTTAGAGAGAATTGGTATGGCATTATGCCAATTTAAACACCACATTATGACACAAAACTTTGTCTAAAAGTAAATTCAGTTACAAAGTTTAAATGAGTTCTACTAAATATTTGTGGGTAAATAATACTGTTCTTATCCAACTTCTTTCAGAAATTGGCAGAGGAGAGAACCCCCCCAAATTTGTTTTATGAGTTTATCCAAACTATGAGCCCCAAACTTCCAAATACTTTACAATATGAGACAATTAATGAATAATAATTCTTATGAACACAGACACAAAAATTCTTAACAAAATCTTATCAAATTGTATTCAGCAATATAAAAGTTATTATAACCATATGATCCAGTGGATCTTATTCAAGAATTGCAATATCAGACCAACATTTATTATCGATTAATATAAATAAGTCTAGTGGCAGAATAAAAGAAAAAAAAGCAATATGATAAATTCAATAGATGTATAAAAACCATTTTACCACAATCAACATCACCTTATGATTTAACAAAGAACTACTTGGGGCACCTGGATGACTCAGTGGGTTAAGCCTCTGCCTTCAGCTCGGGTCATATTTTCAGGATCCTGGGATCAAGCCCCATATCGGGCTCTCTGCTCAGCAAGGAGCCTGTATCCCCTCTCTCTCTCTCTCTCTGCCTGCCTCTCTGCCTACTTGTGATATTTTTGTCTGTCAAATAAATAAATAAAATGTTAAAAATAAAAAAGAACTACTTAACACTGTATTAGAATTCCAGTCCATTTAATAAATAAAAAATAAATTTTTAAAATATTGGAAAAAATAAAACATAACTGTAATTACTGAAATATGACATTACTATCCCTATACAAAATTCTATAAAATATGCAAAATTGTAAAAGTGAAATTAGCAATGCCCAGAACACAAGGTCAGAAAAAAAAAATCAATTTTATTTTATAAAATAACAAAAGTTTGAAAAATGAAGCAGTTTTTTAAAAAAACTCCTTTACACTATAGTTAAAAAAAAAAAAAAATGGGGAAAAAATCTAATGAATGGTTACAAAACTTACCAAGACTACTGGATTTTAAGTAGGAGTTCACAGATTTATGAATAAAAAGATTCAATATTATAATGTGCTAATAGTCCACAAGTAGGTCTATAAATTTTCCTCAATCTTAATAAAAAATTCCCATAGGACTTGTTTTTTTAATTAAAATTGACAGCTGATTCCTTTTTTATAAAGTGTAAAGATAACTGAGCAAAGAAATTTTGAAACTGAAGAGAAAGTTATAATCTTGAGGTAGGCAAATCCTTGCCTTTTTGGACACACAAAAAAACACTAATTGGGGCACCTGGGTGGCTCAGTGGGTTAAGTTTCTGCCTTTGGCCCAGGTCATGATCTCAGGGTCCTGGAATAAAGCCCCTCCTAGGGCTCTTTGCTCAGCAGGGATCCTGCTTCCCCCTCTCTCTCTGCCTGCCTCTCTGCCTACTTGTGATCTCTCTCTCTGTCAAATAAATAAATAAAATCTTTTTTAAAAAATCACTAATTATTAAAAATGATAAATTTCAACAAAGTTACAAACTTATGCTTCTCAGAAATATCAACTGAATAAATGGGTGAGCCATACTGGAAGAAAATATTATCAATAATATATCTAAAAAAGAACATGTGTTTAGAAACTGCATAGATTTGAAAAAGACAATGTATTGGATAATGGACAAAAAAGCTGAATAGGCAATTGTTATAAAATATATTTAAAATTGGAAAAGGGGCAAGATGGCGGAGAAGTATTAGACCCTGTTTCAACTGGTCCCCTAAAATGAGCTAATTATCTGCCAAGCACTCTGGACACCCGTGAAATCAGCATGAGATATAGGATTATATACTTCTGGATCTCTACAGGGGCAGAAGACTCCAGTGGAGAGGTAGAGCAGCATGGGAATGATCGGACAGATATCGGAGGAAAAACAGAAGGGGGAGAGAGCCACCAGAAGTGACCCATTGGAAAGTAATACCACAATATGAGAGTGCCCTGTGATTGGGGTCCAGAATTAGCTTGGAGTCTGTTTAAAAGCACTCAAAAAGAGCAAAGGGTCTTAAGGGGCAACTGGTTGAATCTGGTGGTCATAGGCATGGACCTAAACCCATGTTCCCAGGACAATCACTGCTAGGGACCACCTGTGCCAGAAAGAGTGTGGGGGAGCCCATGAGGTTGGGCATCTTCCATCATGGCTCAGCTGGGCACACTCCCACCCCCGCATGAGGGAGTCTGGTGATGGCAGCAGCCTATGCTCCCTAGAACTTTTGTGCACTGTGCGACCAGGGTCTCACCCACTCCCCGCGCCAGCGCCTGAGAAAGCTCCTTCCTGGTGCTAGTCAGTGGTCGCTAGGACAGCGGATGGTCTGGACTCTTCCAGCCAGGGCGGAAAGGAACTCAGTGCAATCTCTCACTGCAGAAACCTGAGGTCTGGACCCCAGCAGTCCCAGCAAAGGCAGCCATGTGAAGCAGGCTCCTTGGACCAATACCGCTCACAGGTTTAGTAGCACAGGGGTGCAGAGTCAGCACTTCCAGCGGCCCCTGAGGCCCTGGCTGGGATATGCTCTGTCTTTGGGGGGTTGCATGGCTCAGAGGAGTTTGCAGAGGGGGAGTTTATACGTTCTGGACCACCCAAAGGGGAGCAGACCGAGGCTTCTCTCTGAGACAGAGGTCTGGGTGCAGTTTGCTTTCCACCAAACCTCCACAAAGCCACAAAAAGCTGCCAAAGAACAAAATCCTCCAGAGAACAAAAGCCTGAAAAACCAGTTTCCTCATAGCCCAGGCCCTCAATAGGGAGCAGGAGGACTCAACCCAAGCAAGATTGATTGAAAAGCAATGCAGCAGGCCACTCCCCCAGAAAGAACAAGAGGACAACTACCACAGGGTTCCATAAAACTGTAAAACCCCAATATCAGGGGAAAACAAGCTCCCGGTATTGCCATAAACCTGTATATTTCATAGATACAACTTTTATTTTTAATTCATTTTAAATATTCTTGTTCTGCTTAATTTTTTTATCCTATTTACCATTACAACTAGAGAGTTAATAACACATATTCCATAATAACCTTTTAACTTGAACTTTTTTCAAATATATACCTATTTTAATTTTTCTTTTCTATTTTTTTAACATCTAATTTTATTTTATTTTTTTCACTAAACAAACACCTACCATGTATCCAACACCTATGGATGCATTCCACAGTACCTGTTTAGTATTCTCACATATTGAATTTCTACAATAGTCTTATGGAGAAAGTCATTATTATTCCCAACCCTGCTATCATATTTTCTTTTTTTGTTTGTTTTGTTTTCCTTTACTATTTTTTAATATACATATAGATATAAGCTTCAAGGTAATCCTCTTTCCCTAATCAATACTACCCCTATATATAAACCAGTTTCAATCGCCCTTTATCTCTGGAAAGTTGAGTCCTTTAACAAAGATATCAAGATACACCCGAAAAGAATCAAAATAACCTTTCTCACCCACATTGAGGATTGATAAGCACCCTCCCATCTTTTTCCACTGTCAGTGTTTCTGTGTATTTGTTTCTCTTCTGCTATTATATAAATCTTATACTTGGGGTTCAATTTAGCTGGGTTCCTTTTTTTTTTTTTGCCTTTTTATTCCTGTCATTTACTTTGTTGGTCTTTTGTTTTGTTTTGTTTTTGTTTTTTGTCCATTTTTGTTTATATACCATATAAATCATACCTTTGGGGTCCATTCTGGCTGGGTCTTCTCTTTTATTATTATTATTATTATTATTATTACTATTATTATTGTCTCTTTCTTTCTCTCTTTTTTTCTTTCTTCTTTCTTTTTGGTGGCGACTTCTGATTCCTCAGAAGCATTCCAGGATGCACCTTGCCTGGATCACAGTTGATATATTCAGCTAACCATCCCCTTAATAACCTCTCACTGAAATGACTAGGAGGAAGACCCAACAGAGGAAAAATCCAGGGATTGTGCCCTCTCCATCAGAGCTATTGGATATGGACATAAACAATATATCAGAAAGGGAATTCAGGGTAACAATTATCCAGGCAATGACCAGGTTGGAGAAAACCATTAATGACAACATGAAATCTCTAAGGGAAGAAGTGAAAGCCACCCAGGAAGAAGTTAAAAATGCTATGAATGAAATCCAATCTAATGTAAATACTCTAACAGCTAGGGTAACTGAGTTAGAAGTTAGAATTAGTGAACTAGAGGACAAAATGCTAAAGTAAAAGGATCAGGAGGAGGCCTGGAACAAACAGCTTAGAATCCAAAAAACAGAATTAGGAAAACAAATGATGCAATGAGATGCTCCAACGCCAGAATTATTGGTATCCCTGAGAGGGAGGAGAAAGAGAGAAGACTAGAAGATATAGTTGAACAAATTCTGGACAAAAATTTTCCCAATTTGGGGAATGTAACCAGTGTTCATGTCCTAGAGGCAGAAAGATCACCCCTCCAGATCAACAAATCTAGAAAGACATAAAGACACTGGATTTTGAGACTGATGGATAATTTTAGATAAGAACTTTTGAGAGCAGAGAGGGGGAAGAGATTCCTTACATACAGAGGAAGGTCCATCAGAATAACGTCACACCTGTCCACAGAAATCTGGCAAGCCAGAAAGGTGTGGCAAGACATATTCAGGGCACTAAATGAGAAAAACATGCAGCCAAGGATACTTCATCCAGCAAGGCTGACATTGAAACTGGATGGAGAGAAAAAGAGCTCCCAAGTCTGGCAAGGTTTAAAAGCGTATGTCACCACCAAGCTGGGACTACAAAAAATATTAAGGGGGGGGGGGGTACTTTAAAGAAGAAAGTACTGAAGAGTGTCATAGAACAGAAATTCACAAGACCATCTATAGGAAAAGGACTTCACAGGCAACATGATGTCAATAAAAACATGTCTTTCAATAATCACTCTCAACGTGAATGGCCTAAATGCTCCCATAAAAAGGCACACAGTTGCAGACTGGATAAAACCACAGGACTCGTCTGTATGTTGTCTACAAGAGACACATTTGGAACCTAAGGATACATCCAGACTGAAAGTGAAGGGTTCTCCAACCCTTCTCATGCCAATTGGCCTCAAAGGAAAGCTGGGGTAGCGATTCTCATTTTCAGATAAATTAGATTTTTTTTTTTAGATAAATTAGATTTTAAACTAAAGACTGTAGTCAGAGATAAGGAAGGACACTACATCATTGTTAAAGGGTCTATCCACCAAGAAGATCTAACAATTGTAAATATTTATGCCCCCAATACGGGAGCAGCTGACTACATAAGACAACTGTTAATCAAGGTAAAGGGTCATATTGATATGAATGCATTAATAGTAGGAGATCTTAGAAGTAGATCTGTCAGAAGTAGACAGATCATCCAAGCAGAAAATCAATAAAGAAACAAGAGCATCGAGTGACACATTGGACTAGATGGACCTCATAGATATATACAGAACATTCCACCCTAAGTCAACAGAATACTCGTTCTCAAGTGCACATGGAACTTTCTCCAGAACAGACGACATACTGGGTCACAAAACAGGCTCAACGGATACCAGAAGACTGAGATTATTCCCTGCATACTCTCAGACCACAATGCTTTGAATCTGGAACTCAACCACAAGAAAAAGTTTGGAAGGAATTCAAACACTTGGAAGCTAAAGACCACCCTGCTTAAGAATGTTCAGATCGATCAGGAAATCAAGGAAGGACTTAAACAATTCACGGAAACCAATCAGAATGAAGACTCTTTGGTCCAAAACCTATGGGATATGGCAAAGGCGGTCCTAAGGGAGAAATACATAGCCAGCTAAGCCTCCCTCAAAAAAATTGAAAAATCCGAATACACCAGCTCTCTTTACACCTTAAAGAACTTGAGAATCAACAACAAATTAAGCCAACCCCACACACAAGAAGGGAAGTAATCAAGATTAGAGCAGAGATCAATGAGACAGAAACTAGAGATACAGTAGAACACACATCATCAATGAAACTAGAGGATGGTTTTTTGAAAGAATCAACAAGATCGACAAACCACTGGCCAAACTAATCCAAAAGGAAAGAGAGAGGACCCAAATTAATAAAATTATGAATGAAAAGGGAGAGATCATGACTAAAACCAAGGAAATAGAAACAATCATCAGAAATTATTATCAACAGCTATATGCCAATAAGTTAAGCAACCTAGACGAAATGGATGCATTCCTGGAAACCTATAAACTTCCAAAACTGAATCAGGAAGAAACTGACAACCTGAATAGACCAGTATCTAGTAACGA
>NW_026740069.1:0-16000 GCF_022355385.1 Mustela nigripes | reverse complement strand
ATAACCTCAAAATTAGCAGAAGAACGGAGGATATGGAAACAGATAAATGAACTGACTCAAATGGAGTAAAAATAGGAACCTATCAAGCACAGGAAGAGTTTTTTGGTGGAAAAGATCAATAACACTGGCAGCTGATTAACTAAAGAAATAACGATAAGTGAAGAAGTGAAAGCAGACACAGTATAACTCACTGCAGGAATAAAAGTAATTGTAAGAGGCAACAGTGGATAATCAGTGCCCACAAATTCATACTAAAAGACAAGTACAAATTTCAGAAAAGGTTTAACAGGGGCACCTGTGTGGCTCAGTGGGTTAAGCAGCTGCCTTCGACTCAGGTCATGATCTCAGGGTCCTGGGATAGAGTCCCACATCAGGCGCTCTGCTCAGCAGGGAGCCTGCTTCCCTCTCTCTCTCTCTCTCTGCCTGCCTCTCCATCTACTTGTGATTCCTCTCTGTCAAATAAATAAATAAAATCTTTAAAAAAAAAAAAGAAAAGGTATAACAAATTTAGACTGGATCACTCAGGAAAATAGAGAACATCTCAACAGATCTACAACTGGGAAGCCAAATGAAAGAGGAACAGATCAAAAAAACCCAACGAACAAAAATTGCGTCCGAGAGGGGCTCACTGGATATTCAAACAGACACTGAGGAGAAAGGACTGCAAATCTCCTCAAACATTTCCAAGGCATGGATATCAGAGAAACTAGCTGAACACTCTCTCTGTGGCACCAGCATTCCCAGCTCACGCAGGCCAAATGAAACCAGAAATTCAAGACTCTGCATTAACAGAACGAAGGGCAAAAATGACATGATCACATTAAGGGAGACAGAATACAAATATGGGCATACTGGACAACATGTCATGTTAAAAGCACTCAAAGTAGAGAGAGAAGGAAACCCCAACCTAATGAAAGCCACAGATGTATGAAAAGATGAAACCTATTCAGTAGGAACCGTCTGCAACATTCTCTTCTATCATCAGCAGGTAATGAAGTGACCCCACCACTGCCTTTGTGTAGAATACTAAACATTCTAGTCAGAAGAATTATGCAATGAAAAATAGAGTAAAGGAATCTAAACTGAAAAAGAAACAGTAAAACTCCTTGTTCACACCTGACATGATTACAGAAATGCCTTAAAATCATCATTTTAATTTTTTTACTGCTTTTGGTCATTGTTGTATTGTTTATTTCTGCCAGTATTTCCCTACTAGACTTGCCGTTTCCCAAGTTGTTCATGTTATACAATACGGAGCTAAGAAAAATCTTGGAATAAACAACTTAATTTCCACCAAGGAACTAAAAAAGGAAGAGACTAGGATGAAATTTCGTAGAGGATTGAAAAAAAGAAAAATCTTAAGTAAATAAAATAAAAGGTTAACACTAATGGAACACAGAAAGTAATGCCCATTTCAATCAATAAAACAAAACTGGCAATGCTTTAACTCCATAAACCATTACATAATAATAAATAGGGAAATTTGTTTTTTTATGATTTAACTTATTTACTTGACAGACAGAGATCACAAGTAGGCAGAGAGGCAGGCAGAGAGAAAGGGAGAAGCAGGCTCCCCAATAAGCACAGAGCCCGATGCCGGGCTCATTCCCAGGACCCTGGCATTGTGACCTGAGCTAAAGGCAGAGGCTTTAACCCACTGAGCTACCCAGTGCCCCTAAATAAGGAAATTTATGAAAACAAACAAACAAAAAACAAAACAAAGCAGGGAATTCCTAAAATTGGACAAGTTATTAAGACTGATTTCCTAACCCTGAACCAAAGAATCAGAATGAATCACTATAGTTTCAAAGGTTCCTAAAAAGGGGGCAGAGCATCCAGGTGATTATGGAGTCCTTCGCTTCCCATCATTCTTCATTCAAGCCAACCCTGCATAACAAACTTAACCCAATCACTCTTCTCTGGACCTCCTCTTAGTTTTCCTTCTTCAATTTTCCATGCCACCATACTCATGGAAATAACTCCCTCCTTTACAACAAATGCAGGTGAAATCTCCTGCTGGCTGCAACGCTGGATTTTGTAGCTTGGAGCTCACTGCATCCATGGCCTTTATCAATTTCAACTTTCCCCTGCATTTTTTTAAAAAAGATTTTATTTATTTATTTGATAGACAGAGGTTACAAGTAAGCAGAGAGGCAGGCAGAGAGAGGGGAAGCAAAGCAGGCTCCCTGCCAAGCAGAGAACCCGATGCGGGGCTCGATCCCAGGACCCTGGGATCATGACCTGAGCTGAAGGCAGAGGTTTTAACCCACTGAGCCACCCAGGTGCCTCTCCCCTGCATTTTTGCTAATACCCATGGATTCAGGCTACAGGATCACTTCTTTGAACATAGGCTTAGTTCTGAAAACTGACTTTGCCTAAAATGAGCACAGTTATACAACATGGTTGCACTTTCTGGTCTTCCCAGAAGAATCCACCTCCAAAGAAAAGACTTCCTAACAGGCCTCAGTGTTGAGAGAAGAAGAGACCAAGTTAAAGGAAATGGAATTAAGAAGCTCTCTCATGTTCTTCCATCGATGGCCTGGGCTGCTTGTCCTGGGCTGCCTGTGAGCACCACAGGATCTTCTTGGTTTTCCAGTTCCCTTCTTTGCTCTGCTGGGCACATGCTTCTCTTTCCCTGTCCCTTCCCTTCTACATAAAAGAACATTTATCTCCGCTGTGATACAGATCAGTTTGCTTTCCTAGGACATTATCCTGGATGAGTACTTAAGATTAGCTTCTTTCGAAGAGTAGGTTTAGTTTTCTTTACCTGCAACTTCGTAAGACACTAATCTATGTATGTATATGCTTCTTGGTATCCGCTTTGATTTCATTTCTATTAATATATACTCTACAATGTCCCATTACATTAGCTGTACAACATGTGGACTCAAAAACTCTATAGGTGCTACTATACTCACCAATAGTAACTAATATCTGGCACCATAAAATGCTATGGGAAAACAACTGGAGGGGGTCCCTGCATTCTTTTCACCCCACGGAAGCCTGTACTTCCCAATCCCACTTCCTCATGTTGCCCATCATCCTTCTCCATTCCACACTGGTAACATTCAGGCTATAGATTGTATTTGTGTCTCTTTCAGCTTTTTTCTTTGTCTGTCGTCATTTGTGATATGTGGTTTGGCCCAGAAGGTGTTATGCGATGTGAATTAAGTGACATACAAATACTGTATGTATTCACTTATGTGAAACAATCTAAATGAACAAACAAGAAACAGACCTATGATAGTCTATTTTGTTTTGAATTAAGTCCACCAATAATCTCAATAAATGTAAAAATTCCAAGATGACACACATCCTATACTATAACCTGTTGGTTTGTAGCAGTGTCCAATACTGGCAGAAGAGAAGAGATTCCCAGGTCAAAGTCCAAGTGTCTTATGGCTCACGACACAGCAAACATCATAAACATATTCATCACACTAATTCCAATGGCCAGCCGGCCACCCTCAACTCATACAGAGACGCAGTGCACATGGGGTGGGTTTGTGTTGGAGACTCTGAGCATAGGAAACCCCAGTATCTTCAAGGAACATCTAGCATATATGCCCAATCCATGGCCAGGAAAACAGACCATCTGTTTTCCTGTACAATAAACTCATCTGTCCTTGACCCAAGACCAAGATGCTATTACTACACTACCAAGCATTCTTATATGCAGATATGAGTGGAATGGCCATTATAACTAAAACATCAATCAAGGAAACGCTCACGCAGATCAGGAGGTTACCACATGACTTCAAGGAAGAGTGATAATACTGTATAAGGCACATGTGTGATTTGTCTCAGATATCCACTACAGTTCAGATACATTTTCCATCATGATCTCTTGCTGCTCACCTGGCGCTGCTGTACAGTCACATGCAGGGTAAATCCCAAAGTTAATGTACCTGGAAGGTTTGACTTTACGATCTTCCAACCATCGGCCATAGGGCCAACTGCAAAGGTCTGGAAGGTACCCAAGATGCACACTGTAGCACCAAAGGCACATCCCTGGCAACTCTGTGAACCTATCAAAGTAGCATTCATTCAACATCATGGTAGAAATCTTTCACCCAAATGCTGTCAGTGTGGGTCTATTACAGACAATGTCCACTGATTGCCTATTCTCCTGTGTAGATGAACCTACCTGGCTAAGGAGACCTGTCAGCACCTGATTTGGGTGTCCAGCCAATGCTTTGAACTAGAACATTCTCTGTTCTCTGTCTGGGTAGCTATGCATGTTCTAAGTCACTTCCCAGGGCTGACCCTAGCCTCCATTCCTGCGCCATTAGAAGCCTGAACAGAGACCCTAGACAACCTCAGAGCTTCTCTTACAGGCTTCTGGGGAGAAGACCAAGCCATCAGCACTGACTAATGTCATTTCTGGGGTGGCTCAGTTGGTTAAGTAGCCACTCTTCATTACAGCTCAGTTCATGATGTCAGGGTCCTGGGTTCGATCATGTCATCAGCTCTCCACTCAGCAGCGAGTGTGCTTCAGGATTCTCTCTCTGTGTCTTCACTCTACTCACTAGTGTGCTTTAAAATAAATGATTTAAACAAACAAACAAACAAACAAACACACAAACTGGGGCTCCTGGGTGCTTAGTGGGTTAAACTTCCAACTTTTCATTTCAGATCGGGTCATGATCTCAGTCTCAGGGTCCTGAGATCGAGTCCTGTGTCATGCCTCAAGCTCACTAGGGAGTCACTTTGAGATACTCTCTCCCTCTCCCTCTGCCCCGCCCCTGTCTCTCACCTGAGCTTTCTGTAATATAAATGAATATGTTTTCTTTTTTAAGATTTTATTTATTTATTTGACAGAGATCACAAGTAGGCAGAGAAGCAGGCAGAGAGAGAGGAGGAAGCAGGTTTCCTGCTGAGCACAGAGCCCGATGCGAGGCTCGATCCCAGGACCCTGGGATCATGACCTGAGTGGAAGGCAGAGGCTTTAACCCACTGAGCCACCCAGGCGCCCCTGTTTTCTTTATTTTAAACTGATCTGGAACTTATGTATATACCTTTTTTAAGTTAAGAAATGCATGAAAGACATTAATATATGTTATGGATTATATAGTATTGAATATAGCATTCTCACGATAAAACTGTATTTGACTATTTTTATTGGAAGATCATAAACAATTGCAGGCTTAAGCAGTTCTTCATCAGCACACCAATGCAGGCAGCAGAAAATCCGCATACACTAACTTTAAGGACACTCTCAATTTTAGGGCTTCCTTGAAACAGCTAGTTAGTTTCAGGGCAAAGTGTCATTGCCTTTGCGCCACACACTGTGAAAGAATTCAAAGAAGAGACATTCAAAAACATCTTCCACATCCACCTCTGCTACAATTAATGTGTTTCACCATAGACTGGCCCCTGTGACAGTTCTGGTCAATGGTGTAGAGAGAGTGCTGCCTTGGGGAGGAAGGCTTTCCCTGAATGAGAACAGAAAACACTTAAAATCAAATCCACTATGTCCCATGAGGTTTACACTGTCTCCTTTGCTACAAGAAACATGGATTGCTCTCTGGTGCTGGGCAGTTATCCTGGGTCCAGGATAAGTCAGGTATAAGCACATGGCTGGGGGTAGACAATCCCAGAAAGAAGACATGTAAAAATCAGATTATACTTGAGGTTGTCTGGGCTATTTCAGAAGACCTGAGCATCTACCAACTCACTGGATATGTAAATAACCAAATATCCACCTTTTTTTCTGCATGTATGCAACAGGCTTTCATGGTATTGCTGACCACAGCAGAACCGCTACTGAAAAATGTATTATCCTTCAACTGATTCCATGTTCAATATGAGCATACCATGCTACCCAACTTGAATGGTACCGGTCTCTACAACTCATTGAAATCCTCTTTTCACTCAGGTCAAGAGGCGTGTAGGGACAACGTGAGCTCTGAAACAACATAGGGACAGCTCCAAATGTTGGGAAGGCTGTTTGCAGCAGAAATTGTCACTGCTGGTAATTGGTGACTGACTTCTCAATGATTCAGGGCCTTGCACATGGATCAGAGCACAGGATAGATTCACCCCAGGGCTGAGTAGAAGTGAGGGCGTGCCCTGCCAACCACAGGTCATCATGCTTGCAAGGTCACCCATCTATCCTGGTGGAGACCTATGTTGGGTTATATTCCTGGGATACCAATGCTGCTCCATCACACCTTACAGAACACTATGTTCTGTTTAAGTTAGAACAACTAGTCAGCACCAAGCCCTGTTCCATATTTGTTTCCTTCAAATAAATGTTAAAAAAAAAAATCATGAAGTCTCCACATTTTTCCCTAATAAGTGCTGACACTGAAGTGAACAACATGGATGACATCACTTCCTAGAAGGGAAAATAACAACAACTAAGGAACTGTTACTCCTCCAATCATAAAGGAAGGAGCGATGTCTCAATTTAACTAAAGGAATTTATAATTCCCCCTGGAGAATTACACTCACATTTATTTATATTTTTTAAAGATTTTATTTATTTATTTGACAGACAGAGGCCACAGTGGGCAGAGAAGCAGGCAGAAAGAGCGAGAGGAGGAAGCAGGCTCCCGGCAGAGGAGAGAGCCTGATGCGGGGCTTGATCCCAGGATCCTGGGATCATCACCTGAGCTGAAGGCAGAGGCTTTAACCCACTGAGCCACCCAGGTGCCACTACTCTCACATTTAAATTAAATTTTGAATACCATGACATTCCATGGAAACTCTTGTTAAAAATCTCTATCAAGGCAGGTAAGCTACACATCAACACAGGAATAAGGACAACAGAGTAGATCCTACAGGAGTAAAACCCAGTTATGTAAGAGACGATTCACATGGGGAGAGTCTCAAATTAAGGTACACCAGATGTAGGAAGCATAAATTCAATACAATACAGAGAAAACTATTTCTATTATGAATCTAGAAATCTCTTTACTTGCTAGGAAATCATCAGTTTTCAAACTTGGAAATGACCTGGTTTGAACCAAGGTTTCTTTTCCTTCTGAAGATACAGGTACACACACATATGTATGTACACGTGCTTCTTCCTACTTAGTTCTGCGACTTCAAAATTGATCTTTAGCTTAATATGACACATCGCATTCTGTGCAGATCAAAACCCTAAAACTCTCCTTCTGTTTTCTATGCTCACAAAACAACAGGAGAAACATACAGGGTAAAATTTGATCGATAGTCCTTGAGATTTTTGTAGCTGTGGCTTATCATTATATCTGCAGTGACTTTGTTCAATTAGCCATCAGTAGGTAGAACCCCTGGGTGTTAGATGGTGAGCCATGGCTCAGGACAAGAAAAAGAAACTAACATTTACAAAAACCATTCATGACAGTCCTTATCAAAATCGTAGCAATAAAGAAAATCTTGTAATTCTGAAATAGAGAAATACACTCAATAGCATTCTGTGAGGTCAGCAGTACCCTGATACCAAAGCAGTATAAACAAAAGACAAAAAGCTAGTTTATCTGATGAAACTTCTGCTACTCTGGTTTTCTTTGGAAACCCATCTACATGTACAAAATAGAGTCAAAAGGAAAACCGAATCACACTAAAAATAATTGTCTCTCTTTAGAGGTCCTTCTGCCCCTGAATCCTTTAAAGTCTACTAACAAATACAGTCCATCACTGAATAACGTGCTTTTCATCAATAACGGTCCACTTATGCACAGAGAAGTTTGCTTGATATAAATCCAGTGCACTACAGTAAATGTCTTTTCATTATGATTGCCTTCATATTTAATTTCTTCAAATTAGTTCCTTATAAAACTAAGGTATGTACAGCAGACCTCATACAAAGAATGGGACGACTCACGACAGGTTGTAATTAACCCATCAAACACCACAGATGGAGAGAGACTTTTGAAACACAATGACAGGGACCGCTGGGGGGTTCAGTGGGTTAAGTCCCTGCCTTTGGCTCAGGTCATGATCTCAGGCTCCTGGGATGGAGCCCCAAATCCAGCTCTCTGCTCAGCAGGGCGCCTGCTTCTCCCTCTCTACCTGCCTCTTTACCTAATTGTGACCTCCCTCTGTCAAGTAAACAAACAAACAAACAAATAAATAAATCTAAAAAGAAACACATGGCAAATCCACTTCATCTTGTGCAAGAGCTCCTAGAAAATCACTGGGAGGATTCTCAGCAGTCCAAACAGGAATGGGCCCAGCATAACATACTCACGTACTCAAAGATTGAAAAAAGAGCCACCAACAATACTTTACCTAGCAAAATTATTTTCCACAGAGGCAGAAACGAAGACATTCCCAAGTAAAAACCCCTCTAAGCTTACCAGTAGATCTGTCCTACAAGAACCATTAAAGCAAGTCTTTCTAGATGACATAAAAGGATTCTACGCAGAATCCCCAGCCACCTGAGAACACAGAGCTCTCCACTGAACATAAATATATAGACAATTACACAAACCTGCTGTGTTGCAATGAAATACCAGTCACATTTATTTCTGCTACAGAGCTTTGTTTTGGAAAAATAAAAAATAAAAAATAAAAAATGAAGAAAAATCACAAATGTAGGTCACAGAGTATAAAAGAATTTGTGATGTCAGTAACAAAGTCGGGAGGGGGTGCAAGGGTGCAGACAGGAAGAGTTTTCTATATAACTGACACTGAGTTTTAACAAAGGTTTGTTTCAGGGCACCTGGGTGGCTCAGTCAGTTGAGCCTCTCTGCCTTCGGTTCAGTTCAAGATCTCATGGAACTGGAATATAGACCCACCCTGGGCTCTGTGCTCAGCGCGGAGCCTGCTTCCCCCTCTCTCCCTGCCTACCTCTCTGCACTTGTGATCTCTCTCTGTGTCAAATAAATAAATAAAATCTTTAAAAAATAAAAATAAAATGTTCGTTTTACAGCTAAGTTGTTTTAATGAATCTCTAAGGTAGCCACAATGAAAATACTCATAGAAGACACATAACTCAATGACAAAGGTATCAAGACATATCATGGGTATTAATCCTACAATTAATTAGATAAAGTATATTTTTGTATTTCATACCAAAAAATGATACAGAATATAAAAAGTTTTAAAATTCCTCTGAATTCAAAAGAGTCTTTCTCTCATGCAGAGAATAAAAATTCACCCACAAATACATGAAGAAATTAATTCTATGTGGATGACAACTCACATAGACATGGTACAACATTCACTGACCACTCACCAAGGAGAAAAAAAGTAAGGGCGACATAGTATATGTGCGACATACAAACCAAACACAAAAACACACATAATTTACCGGCAAAAAGCATAAAGCTCATTCTTTTTTGTTATACTCACATGGTCTTGAAATATGCCAAAATATACTGAACTGAAAATTCTCTTCCTCTAACAACCTGCACAGATAAAACCCAACCCACACCTAGCTAATGTCGTGGAATGAGCCAGACAAGGAAGCACGTTCTTAGGAAATTACCAAAGCAGAATAAGAGGAAACTCAACCCACAAAGTCCTAAATAAAACATTGATGTATGACAGAAAAGGAAAACTTCTATATTACCATAATTTTGAACTTTGTCTATGTACCCATGAAAAACAAGCAACTGATTGGCATGTCTTCATGGACTATAGTATCGTAAAGAACTCTCATTAAAATCAATCATAAACAGCTCTAAGTAAAAACTTTATGAACACTTAAAAAGCTTGAAAGACGTGTATTATGGTGTCGGAGGCAGGCCCCTGGTCAGGGCAGCCTCTGCCATTAAAAGATGGCGCCTGGCTAGTTGCCAGGTTAGGATTGCCTCGTGAGACTAAGCGGAACGCCCAAAGAGGAGGTAAACAGCATTGGTTGCTAGCGAAGTTGTTCCTTTAGGTGCACAGCCTGATTCGCTCCCTCCTGTACCCGGCTCGCTGATTGGTCATGTAACATATGTATTACATATTATGTATGTAATTATGTATATTATGGTATTAATATATTCGTTCCCCTCCACAGAATGTAACCCTATAGTCCATTCGGTTAAGACACAGGAAATAAACATCATCTTCATTTCTGAATAAATAAACATCATAGATATTGAAAATATGTGGAGAGACACTGTAAGTGAAATTAATATTTGCGATTAAATTCTGATACATTCTGAGGAAAGTAGAAGAAAAAGCTCATGATTAATTTTCCATGAAGCAACACTGCATTACTGAACACAAGGATTTTTCAAACATGGAGGTCTGAGGTACCTGGGGGGTCAGTCAGTTAAGCATCTTCCTTCAGTTCAGGTCATGATCTCAGGGTTCTGGGATCCAGCCCCACACTGGGCGCCCTGCTCAGCAGGGACTGGGCATCTCCCTCTCCTTTTGCCCTTCCCCTCCGTACTCATTTTCTCTCTCTCTCTCTCTCTCTCTCTGAAACAAATGAAATTCTTAAACAAACTATATGGGAATATTACTAATTGTCTAACTCACTTCTTATAAAGCACATGCCCATGTCCTATCAAGACATTTGATGTAAAAAACTCAAAGATAAATCTCGTATAAAACTAATTACAAAGTGAAAAAACACATGACAAAGTCACAAGTTCACAGAACAGTCATACAATGATGCAATTATTAAAAAATAAGGTAATTAATGAAAATTTCTTAAAGGCTACAAGTTCAAGTTCTAAATGTGGTAGTTCCCCAATATGATTTTATAAGTCGGAGTTCTTGTAAACAAATAGAGACATTACAGTATTTCACCACTTTAAAATGAACTCATAGAGCAGAAATTTTGATATGGGGGAAAAAAAAGAAAGAAAAAGAAAAAAGACCATTTGAAGGGAAATAAAGCAGTACATTTTCTCATTTTAGGGCAGTACTTTGTTACCTGAAGAATTTATTGAAACTGAATTTTGTAAGACTAAGATTAAAGCCTCTATGCCTTAGAAAGTATAAGCCAGAACACATTAAAAATCTGTCTCCAGTGTTCTGGGAATTTCCCCACCACACTCCAGTGTGCATACAACTACCCTGACCTACTTGTCCCATAATGATAACCAGAATTGACAAAGGCCATGGTGTATAGGTCCTCAGAAATAGGCATGATTTCCCCAGGGCCCTCACAACAATAGAAAGCTCTCAGATTAGGGGAGTCCTCCCCCTCAAAGGAGAGTCTCCTGGCTCTTCCTATGGACATGATGGACCATCACTATGGCAGAAGGAGAATTCCTAGAGAATAGAAGAACTTGATAATGTTAGAGAGCAGACCGTTTCGCTTGGAAAGAGAGAGACATTAAACTAGGCAAGTCTCCAACTGACATTCAAGGAGAGCTACTCGAAACACTGCTTAAGGTCCACCCTCCTCCTTCAGACTTGGACCTCCCCTCTGTCATCTGCCTCACTTGTTCCCACCTACCTGGATGGAAGCCTCTGGTCTCCTTTCTCTTCACATCCCAGAGCTGCTTCTCTTGCTCCAAAAACATGATCAGGTCTGGCTTTGACAGAAGACCTGCTTATGAGGAAAAAGGAAAATGACTATTGCTGCCAATTCTAACTGTCCATCAGTCTTGTGTTCAGGAGAGAAGAGACAATATTGTACAATCCTAGACAATGGTTTCCCAAAAGCTGTTCTCCAACAGACCCTTTAGAAAACACAGGAGGCAGAGCACCTGAGTGGCTCAGGATGATAAGCCTCCTTTGGCTTAGGTCATGATCTCAGGGTCCTGGGATCAAGCCCCACATCAGGCTCTCTGCTTGGTGGCGAGCCTGCTTCCCAGCCCCCTGCCTGCTTCTCTGCCTACCTGTCATCCTTCTCTGTCAGATAAGTAAATAATGTCTTAAAAAAAACCACACACACACACACACACACACACGAGAAATTTCCATTGTTCACATCTTGACCTACACTTCCAAGTAGTAGACATGATAATAAGAAGGGGAAATGTTGGTTTAAGGTGTGAGCAGCACCATTTATGTCACTAAAGGTTGAGAACTGCCCCTCCTCTACACAAGCAATGATGTTTCCTTGAGGAAGGAGAAGCTAAGGCTGAGAAGGAAACCCCATGAAGACTGTCTTTTTGGAGATTTCTCTTGGAATGACTAGAATTCAGATTCAGGCAGAAAGGGAAACAAGTAGATGGAGAGAACAGTCTTCATGGGAAGGAATAAAACCCTGAGTAGTGTTTGGGAAATCTGGAAGGAGTCGTCCTCACCCAAGAAGAGGAGGTGTCCATAGCTCTCCAACATCACATCCCGGTACAGTTGCCGCTGAGTGTGGGTCAGGCATTCCCACTCATCCTCCGAGAATTCTATGGCCACATCCCTGAAGGTCAGCAGTCCCTGTAATAAATACCACAGTCTCCAAGTGTCCATTGACACAGTTCACAATGTATTCTAAGATTAAGCCTGGAGTTAATGTCACCAACTAGAACTAGATCCGACCATTCCTTCTCCCTGAGATGGGTGTGGAGTTAAAAACAAAAAACAAAAAACAAAAAACCCTATGGGGCAGAGGGCTGCCTGGTTGAAAACTTTCACTCCCAGAATTCAACTCTGTTCACTACACAGAGGTGACAGCCTTCCTTGTGCAGTGCAAAGTGTTGGGATGTGGGAGAGGAGCCAATGGTCAAGAAATTCGAGGTATGTTTTGATGTGAAATATTGGGGCTCTGGAGTGAGTGATGAAGAAAGGATTGTTGAGATAGCCATGGTACAAACACTGTGGTCCTAACGCAAGTGGAGAGGAATGTGAGCAGGACTGGTTCTATGCTTTCAGGTGGGGAGGGTGTGAGTGATAGCAGGAGGCTCTAAGGAATTTGGAAGCCAGTTTCCAGGACCCTCAGGGCCTCCCAGCTGGTGTTTTGATGAGGCCACTCACTGTATATTAACACTTTAATCAAGACACCCTCCAGATATTTATCAGTGGGTCCCAAGCTTGAAGGATGGTGCCTAAGCTACCTTTGAGGAATGGAGTTCAAGTTTCCAAAGCAATTTTCATATGTTAAAGAGGAATTACAGGATTCTGGAGGTCTATTGTTAGGCTAAGGCTTCTTTTTGCATCCGACAAAACATTAACCTTGAGGCAGTTGTGAGTTCTCTGAGGAATGTCCTACTCTGCCTTTCTCAGGTATTTATCAACAAACTGGAAGTTGAAGGACAATTCATTTTATCCACACCTCTTCTGACTTTGTTCTCCTCAGAAACTACAAGCAAGGGGGACCCAGACAGTTCAGCTGGTTAAGGGTCTGCCTTCAGCTCAGGTCATGATCCCAGACTCCTGGGATAGAGCCCTGAGTTGAACTCCCCACTCAGTGGGAATCTGCTTCTCCCTCTTTCCCTTTCATCACTCTCAAGCACTCTCTCTCTCAGCTGAGAAAACATTTAAAAGAAGAAAGGAAGGAAGAAAAAAGAATGAACCGGGGTGCCTGGGTGGCTCAGTGGGTTAAAGCCTCTGCTTTCAGCTCAGGTCATGATCCTAGGGTCCTGGGATCGAGCCCCGCATGGGGCTCTCTGCTCGGTGGGGAGCCTGCTTCCTCCTCTCTCTCTGCCTGCCTCTCTGCCTCCTTGTGATCTCTCTCTGTCGAATAAATAAAATCTTTAAAAAAAAAAAAAAAGAATGAACCTACAACAAGAGAAATACAGAAGAAATAGTTTACCCTGGAATGCAACAGTTCCTGCATATTCCTCAGTACTCCATGTTCCTTACAAAAGACAGGAAGGAAAATAGAAACATTTCAGGGGAGGATCTGGCAGACAGCACCAAGCCAATAAAAGTTCAGATCAGCTCAATGGAAACAAACGTTATCAGCGCCTAATGCACATCAAAGGACACATCATCATTGGTGTTTCCAATGGACTGAAAACAGGATTTCAGAGATTTTTGAAATACAGTAAACAATTGAATACTTAAACAATTGAATCACTATATGATCTGTAGAGGCTGCTTTTAGGCAAGAAGGCTTGAACAAAGAAGTGGAGGAAGGGCCCCAGTGTCCCCTTGGCTGAGTCCAGACAGGCCCAGCAGGGGACCCACCTCAAAACTACCAAGACCCTAAGGAACCAATGGGCTTCTGAGAACCAGGTACAGTGAGCAGAAAGGAGCAAGTCCCACAGGTTCTCCAGAACTCACCTCCCTTCTCCTGAAAAGTAACCCCCATACACTGCCCCTTGCAGACAAGTTCTCCTGTGCCCCACTGCCTGCTGATCTCTTAGGTCTTCAGGAAACTTCCACCACAGGGGAATTCCGGCAGTGCTTCTGGATGGACTTCCAGCTAATCGTGGACACTCGTCTGGGGCCCCAAGTGACTGAGAGAGACACTACACTGAGACAACACAGTATCCCTGTGCTAGAAATTGCTACTTTACTCCTTTCTTTTCTTTGAATTTTTAAGATTTATTTTTATTTTCATCTTCTTAAAGATTATATTTATAGGGGCACCTGGGTGGCTCAGTGGGTTAAAGCCTCTGCCTTCTGCTCAGGTCATGATCCCAGAGTCCTGGAATCCAGCCCTGCAAGGGGCTCTCTGCTCAGCAAGTAGCCTCTGCTTGCTTCTCAGACTACTTGCAATCTCCGTCTCTCAAGTAAATAAAATATTTATTTAAAAAAAGATTATATTTATAGGAGCACCTGGATGCCTCAGTCAGTGGGCATAAGCCTTCTGCTTCAGGCCAGGACACAAGGTCCTGGGAATTCCTCCTACATTGGAGCAGTGGGGGAGTGTCTTTGCTCAGTGGGGAGCCTTCTGCCTCTGCCCATAACACACCCTACTTGTGCTCTCTTTTTCTTACAAAGATGTATATATATATATATTTTTTTACAGAAACAGTATTTATTTCAAAGAAAGCAAGTGAGATAGCGCAAGCAGGCAGAACAGGAGAAGGAGAGGAAGAAGCAGGATGCCTGCCCACCTGGGAACCGGATGTGGGGCTGGACCCCAGGAACCGGAGATCATGACCTAAGCTGGAGGCAGAGGCTTAATCCACTGAGCCACCCAGGTGCTACCATAAGTAAAATTTTGAAAAAAATATTGTATTTATTTCAGAGAGCAAGAGAGAGACCGCAAACAGGCAGAGAATCAGAGGGAGAGGAAGCAGCAGGATCCCTGCCCACCTGGGAGCCTGATGTGGGGCTGGATCTCAGGTCCCCAAGATCACTACCTGAGCTGAAGTCAGAAAGCAGACTCTTAACTGACTGAACCACCTTCGATCCCCAAGATTGATTTATATTTTAGAGGAGATGGGGAAAGGCAGGAGAAGGAGAGAATCTTTAAGCGGACTCCCCTCTGGGCACAGAGCAAGAAACGGGGATACCAGTTCAGGACCCTGGGATCCCAACCTGAGCTGCAATCAACACTCCAACCTTAGTTCACTGAGCCCCCAGGCACCCTCCTCTAGTGGACTTTAAGTAGAATATCTCTTTCAAAGGCTTCTGGGTTGCTCAGTGGGTTAAAGCCTCTGTCTTCAGCTGGGGTCATGATCCCATGGTCCTGAGATCGATCCATGCATCAGGCTCTCTGCTCAGCGGAGAGCCTGCTTCCTCCTCTCTCCCTATGCCTGTCTCTTTACCTACCTGTAATCTATGTATGTCACATAAATAAACAAAATCTTTTAAAAAATAAAATTAAAAAAAAAAAAAAAGAATATCTCTTTCACGTGCTAAAGATGAAGACACTCACACCCCCTTTCTTAGAGTGAGACGTTTTCAAGTTTTTCTGGACTCCTACTCATCGAGTTTACGTCTGCATTTACTTACTCCCCAGCTGCCACAGCTGATCGAGAATGCAGAAGAGCCCGAATGAGAAATTATTTCCCTCCCTGACATCCCAGGACCAGACCTCATCAGCCAGAGGAATCTTGGACTCAACACCTTACCCTCCGGATCTGCCACCAACAGAATAGACACTCCTCGCTTGGCTTTAAGTCAAAGTGACAACGGCTGACGCACTATCGAAGCCAGGCTGGGGACACAGGACAGAAAGCTCTGGGACATAGAGAAGCATTCAAAAAACCTAACCATGAGTATCAATTCTGACCACATCTTATAAATAGGTGAACGCAGAATCGAGAAGCACCCATATTCGAGG
>NW_026740068.1:0-33812 GCF_022355385.1 Mustela nigripes | reverse complement strand
TTAAAAAAGAATTGAAAAAAATCATGGAAACAAATAATAATGAAAACACAATTGTTCAAAATCTGTGGGATACAGCAAAGGCAGTCCTGAGAGGAAAATATGTTTATGAAAATAAAGGTACAAGCCTTTCTCAAGAAACAAGAAAGGTCTCAAGTACACAACCTAAACCTAAACCTAAAGGAGCTGGAGAAAGAACAAGAAAGAAACCCTAAACCCAGAAGGAAAAGAAAAATCAAAAAGATCAGAGCAGAAATCAATGAAATAGAAACCAAAAACCAATAGAACAAATCAACAAAACTAGGAGCTGGTTCTTTGAAAGAATTAATAAGATTGACAAACCCCTGGTCAGACTAATCAAAAAGAAAAGAGAAAAGACCCAAATAAATAAAATCATGAAAGAAAGAGGAGAGATCACAACTAACACCAAAGAAATATAAACAATTATAAGAACATACTATAAGCAACTCTACGCCAACAAATTTGACAATCTGGAAGAAATGGATGCATTCCTAAAGACATATAAACTACCACAACTGAATCAGGAAGAAATAGAAAACCTTAACAGACTCATAACCAGTAAGGAAACTGAAACAGTCATCAAAAATATCCAAACAAACAAAAGCCAAGGGCTTTTGTTCCCTGGGGGACAAAAGAATTCCAGGGGGTATTCTACCAAACATTTAAAGAAGAACTAATTCCTATTCTCCTGAAACTGTTCCAAAAAATAGAAATGGAAGGAAAACTTCCAAACTCATTTTATGAGGCCAGTATCACCTTGATCCCAAAACCAGACAAGGATCACATCAAAAAAGAGAACTACAGACCAATATCCTTGATGAACACAGATGCAAAAATTCTCACCAAAATACTAGCCAATAGGATTCAACAGTACATTAAAAGTATTATTCACCACGACCACGTGGGATTTATTCCAGGGCTGCAAGGTTGGTTCAACGTGCACAAATCAATCAATGTGATACAACACATTAATAAAAGAAAGAACAAGAACCATATAATACTCTCAATAGATGCTGAAAAGGAATTTGACAAAGTACAGCATCCCCTCCTGATCAAAACTCTTCAAAGTGTAGGGATAGAGGGCACATACCTCAATATTATCAAATCCACCTATGAAAAACCCACCGCAAATATCATTCTCAATGGAGAAAAACTGACAGCTTTTCCGGTAAGGTCAGGAACACGGCAGGACGGCAGGGATGTCCATTATCACCACTGCTATTCAACATAGTACTAGAGGTCCTAGCCTCAGAAATCATACAACAAAAGGAAATTAAAGGCATCCAAATCGGCAAAGAAAAAGTCAAACTATCACTCTTCGCAGATGATATGATACTATATGTGGAAAACCCAAAACACTCCACTCCAAAACTCCTAGAATTTGTACAGAAATTCAGTAAAGTGTCAGGATATAAAATCAAGCCACAGAAATGAGTTGCATTTCTCTACACCAACAACAAGACAGTAGAAAGAGAAATTAAGGAGTCAATCCCATTTACAATTGCACCCAAAACTATAAGATACCTAGGAATAAACCTAACCAAAGAGGCACAGAATCTATACTCAGAAAACTATAAAGTACTCATGAAAGAAATTGAGGAAGACACAAAGAAATGGAAAAATGTTCCATGCTCCTGGATTAGAAGAACAAATATTGTGAAAATGTCTATGCGACCTAAAGCAATCTACACATTTAATGCAATTCCTGTCAAAATACCACCCATTTTTTTCAAAGAAATGGAGCAAATAATTCTAAAATTTATATGGAACCAGAAAAGACCTCAAATAGCTAAAGGAATATTGAAAAAGAAAGCCAAAGTTGGTGGCATCACAATTCTGGACTTCAAGCTCTATTACAAAGCTGTCATCATCAAGACAGCATGGTACTGGCACAAAAACAGACAATGGAACAGAATAGAGAGCCCAGAAATAGACCCTCAACTCTATGGTCAACTAATCTTTGACAAAGCAGGAAAGAATGTCCAATGGAAAAAAGACAGCCTCTTCAATAAATGGTGTTGGGAAAATTGGACAGTCACATGCAGAAAAATGAAATTGGACCATTTCCTTACACCACACACGAAAATAGACTCAAAATGGATGAAGGACCTCAATGTGAGACAGGAATTCATCAAAATCCTTGAAGAGAACACAAGC
Source organism: Mustela nigripes (assembly GCF_022355385.1). NCBI lineage: Eukaryota > Metazoa > Chordata > Mammalia > Carnivora > Mustelidae > Mustela > Mustela nigripes. The sequence continues at coordinate 31,637 of NW_026740068.1, read as the reverse complement.
GCAACCTCTTCGACCTCAGCCGCAACAGCGTCTTCCTAGGAACATCGCCAAAGGCAAGGGAAGCAAGTGCAAAAGTGAACTATTAGGATTTCATCAAGATCAAAACTTTTGCACAGCAAAGGAAACAGTTAACAAAACCAAAAGACAACTGACAGAGTGGGAGAAGATATTTGCAAATGACATATCAGATAAAGGGCTAGTGTCCAAAATCTATAAAGAACTTAGCAAACTCAACACCCAAAGAACAAATAATCCAATCAAGAAGTGGGCAGAAGACATGAACAGACATTTCTGCAAAGAAGACATCCAGATGGCCAACAGACACATGAAAAAGTGCTCCATATCACTCCGCATCAGGGAAATACAAATCAAAACCACAATGAGATATCACCTCACACCAGTCAGAATAGCTAAAATTAACAAGTCAGGAAATGACAGATGCTGGCAAGAATGCAGAGAAAGGGGAACCCTCCTATACTGTTGGTGGGAATGCAAGCTGGTGCAACCACTCTGGAAAACAACATGGAGGTTCCTCAAAATGTTGAAAATAGAACTACCCTATGACCCAGAAATTGCACTACTGGGTATTTACCCTAAAGATACAAAGGTAGTGATCCGAAGGGGCACATGCACCCGAATGTTTATAGCAGCAATGTCCACAATAGCCAAACTATGCAAAGAACCTAGATGTCCATCAACAGATGAATGGATCAAGAAGATGTGGTATATATACACAATGGAATACTATGCAGCCATCAAAAGAAATGGAATCTTGCCATTGCGACGACGTGGATGGAACTAGAGGGTATCATGCTTAGTGAAATAAGTCAAGCAGAGAAAGACAACTATCATATGATCTCTCTGATATGAGGAATTGGAGATGCAACATGGAGGGTTAAGGGGGTAGGCGAAGAATAAATGAAACAAGATGGGGCTGGGAGGGAGACAAACCATAAGTGACTCTTAATCTCACAAAACAAACTGAGGGTTGCTGGGGGAGGGGGCTGGTAGAAGTGGGGTGGGGTTATGGACATTGAGGAGGGTATGTGCCATGGTGAGTGCTGTGAAGTGTGTAAACCTGGCGATTCACAGATCTGTACCCCTGGGGATAAAAATATATGTTTATAAAAAAAAATTAAAAAATAAAATAAAGCGCTCCTGGTACTGAAGCCTGGGACCATACCACCCTCTCCCCAGAAAGTCTCTTTATTTGAGTAATAAATCTTGCTGCAGGCCTGGTAAATAAATAAATAAATAAATAAATACGTTCGTTAGAAGAAACTTCATCATGCATCAACTACCTATAAATGGTAAAAGTGAAAATATTCCTTTTAAATCAGAATGTGGTTTGAATCAATTTTATGTAAATAAAGGGTTTTCCACCAAAAAAAAGAAAAAAAGATTTCAAATAGAATTATCACTTGACACAGTAATTCCACTACTGGATATGTAACCAAATAAAGCAAGAACACTAATCTGAAAAGATATCTGTATGTATACATATACATATCCCTATGTATTTGCAGCATTATTTATAGTAGCCAAGATACAGAAGTAACACAAGTGTCCATTCATAGATATATGATTAAAATTATATGTATATACTAAAGATATATACAATGGAATATTATTTAGCCATAAAAATGGAGATGTTGCCATTTTCAGCAACATGGATGCACCTAGAGGGTAAAATGTTAAGTGAAATAAGAAAAACACAAATACCATACAATTTCACTACAAAATAAATAAAAAAGAAAAAAAAAAGATCACCATTAACAACAACAAAAACAAAACTCAGACATTTAAAAACAGAGAACAGGTGATTGTAGGATGGGAGATAGAGTGATGGGGAAGAGAATAAAGGAGATCAAGAGTGTATTTATTTCAATGAGCCTGGGTAATGTACAGAATTGTTGAATCATATTGTACACATGAAACTAACACTGCATGTTAATTATACTTCAATTAAAAAAAATATGAGGATTAATGTCTGGGAACATAGTAAAACATGAAACCTTGGTTTCTGCCAGGTCTGTAGTCCCCTCTTTGCCTTGCTAGACATAATGATGTATCATGTGGTTATTTGGAGCTATAGATGAGAGATTTATGGGTTCTCCCTTCAGATATGGAGAATAAACTGGAAAAATAAATGAGCTAACTCTGTTTGAAAATATAAACTTTTTTTTAAGAGCCAGAACAGTTGAAAAATAGCTAAAGGCTAATGCCTGGAGTCTTTTTTCAGTGTCCTAGAGAAGTGTGAAAGCAGTACTGAAATACAGAGCATGTAATCCCAAAATATCCTGGAAAACTTTAACATGTACAAAAATGATAAAATGATCACACTATATGAAGTGCTTCTTATATATCAGGGACATTAAGTATATGGTCTTATTTAATCCTTTTATTTAATCCTTTCAACTATGTTTGGAGATAAGATCCATTTCCTAAAGATAAAGAAGGAGAGTTTCCTACTTTATCAAGATTATACAGCTGGTGAGATGTGGGACCATGTGTAATCTTACAACAATCTCATTTCAAAAAATACGCTCTTTCTACAACATAACATCTCCCAAGAAGTTCTCTAAGAGGGGCTGCTTCTGGTGGGGGAAATATACTCTAATTAGAAGCAATATTTCCAGCTAAATGGTCCTAAAGCACCTGGAACTAATATTTTAAAATCAAACCAGAGAAAAATTATTTCTGCACTTTAAGACCTACCATTGCCTTTCACCTTTAGAATAATTAGGAGACATCAGGACAATTAAGAAGAGAAAATCACTCTTTTTCTGGCCTCACTGAAGTTCAGATCAAGGGTTGCAGGCGGTGTTCTGACATAGCAGAAGTAGGTGTCTTCCGACCTAGAAAGATTCCAAAATGCCTCCCAGGATGGACTGCTCACTGCAAAAAGCAGATTGAAGGCATACTTTCAGCAAGGAGTTGATTTTGTGGCCAAAACGATTTACTTTGGAATTACCCAAGCCAGACAAAATGAGTACAAATGAAAGGCAAAGGGAAGCATGAAGTGAAGTTAATAACCTTAATTGGGGATGTCCTCAAAAAGAGAAGCTGAACAGACAGAATGAAGAGGACAGTGGGGAGGATAATACTGGTAGCCAATACCTGAGGAAACTGGTTTTAAAATTAGATTTCATTAGTCTAAGCAATAAAATGAGGCAGTGAAACAAATGCTTTAAGAGGAAAGGACAAACTGGTAGTGGGTAAGTCTCAAAAACCTAGAGATAGCAACATACTGAGTTTATTAGATTAGGAGAAAAGTATGTAAAAAGTATGTAAAGTAACTGAACTTCAAGTTTTTAACATTTTTTTTCCTTTGAAGATGTCTGTTCCACAATATATCATCTTCAAAATATCAAATCTACCAATGGAAATATAAATGTTAGTTCCATATTGATTCATTTAAAAATGGTTCAACCCTTGAAACTTGCACTTAATGTTAACATTTGGTTTGACTACTAAAATAATTGGTCAATATTACTACTCTGAAACTGGATAACTTTAAATATGTCATCTTGATACATACACACATACACATAATTATAAGGAAGAAAATATCAAAGAGCTTCTAGAAAAAGAATGAAAGAAAAAGGGAAAATCTTATATGAAATTTTCTTTGAACTGTCCTTGCTCAAAATTCTGGTTAATTTGGTAGTTTGAGTACATGTGTTATCTGTTCTCCCTCAAGAAAATCAACTAAAAGGAGAGCAAGGAAATTAAATATGTATAAACCCACAAGCTCAAAAAGAATGGAGAAGTGGCAATAGGAGATAAGAAGTTGAATTTTTTTTTTTTAGGGATTTAACAGACAAGTGGTAATTGATTTAGTGAAATAAAACTGCAATTTAAGTGCTGGATGAGAAGAAATATGATTCACCCATAGAATCAAAAAGTGTTGTGACTTGGAGTCACTTGGTAGATCAGAAGAAATGAAGCTAAAAATTAGGGATTGGTTGAAAGTCTATATGCAAAGAAGTCATATATTCAGGTCTCCAGGCAAGAGTACTAGGTTTCCATCTCTGAAGAAACAGAACAGAGGAGACCCCCTCAGAACACAAGGGACCTTGGTGGACTGGGTGAGACAGGAGTCTAAAATTGAGAAATTTAGTGATAACATATACTTTAATAACGGAACTTAAGCCCCTTCCTGCTCTGCTCTCAGAAAGCCCTAGTCAGGGGCACCTGGGTGGGTCAGGGGGTTGGAGCCTCTGCCTTAGACTCAGGTCATGATCCTAGTTGGCTGTCTGCTCAGCAGGGAGCCTGCTTCCTTCTCTCTATCTCTGCCTGCCTCTCTGCCTACTTGTGATCTTTGTCTGTTAAATAAATAAATAAAATATTTTTAAAAAAAAGAAAAAAAGAAAGCTTTAGTCAGACATAACCCCCAGGAAAGAGGTTCCGCCCCAGACATTAGAGTTCAATGATGCCCAACAAAAAAGGATCAATTCACTAAGGAATCCACTTGCCAACAAGCCCACTCATAAATTGAATTTCCAATCATTTTCTGGTGCATAAGACTTGTTTATGAATGAAAAGGCAAGGATTACTTGGCATGTTAGACAGATCTGTAATATGAGAGGGAAAATTCAGTCAAACTGATAATAGAAACCCAGTAGAAAAACAGATGCTACAGAAAAAAAGAAGTTATTTTTTAAAAACCTGTTTCTAGAGGTGACTGGGTGGCAGAGTCGTTAAGCATCCACCTTTGGCTCAGGTCATGATTCCAGGTCCCGGGATCGAGCCCTGCTCAGTGGGAACCTGCTTGTCCCTTTTCCACTCCCCCTGCTTGTAGTTCCCTCTCTTGCTGTGTCTCTGTCAGATAAATAAATAAAATTTTTAAATAAATAAATACATAAATACCTGTTTCTAATATCCTTAAAGATACAAAATCACAAGAAAAAGACACAAAGGAGAGAAATCATTAGGTAATGTATACAGGTGGTAAAATTAGAAACAAAATTGAGAAATGATTATACTAAGGGCAGAAAAGTACTTGCCTATTGAATATGTTGGTGGGGAGTGGAAGAGAGTGTTGTGATTGGGAGAGACACTTGGGGACTGTGAAAGTGTGGCAGTATTTCATTTCTTCCTTTGTGCTGTTGTTAGTCTCAGCTTTATTACTATTTATAAAGCTGTACATTTAAATTTTGTGCATCCTTCTGTATGTATATCCTATGTCATACATACACATACATGGGCACAGACACATAGTGAAAAGGATCAAAAAGAGCAATCAGAGAATGATGAAGAGCTCCTGGAAAATACAATTCTGACAACATCCATGGATACCTTTGGGAAAAAAGGACTGGAAGAAGTTGAGAAATCTCCTGGAAAGTAGGAAGAAAAAAAAAGGGGGGAGTACTTCAAAGTATTTGTACTTTGAAGATGATATAAACATAACATTTCCCCCAAAATAACCCACAGACTTAAAAATAGAGGAAAAGTCCATTTTAATCAAAAACAAAAGTGTGGTGAAAAACCAAAACACAAAATAGAAGCTAGGGCGGTAAGCACAGTGCAAATTGAACTGGGCTCCTTGTGGGCAGAAGCAGAAAGCTGACATTCAGGCCACAGACACCAGAAATTCCAGCAAAGAATAGCTTTCCATTGTGAAGGGTCTATCCTAGAAGCAAACCTTGAATTCCTTGCTTGCAACAGTAGAAGGGCAGGCATGGACCAGCTACCAATCTTCCCTGTCCTGGGTAAAATTCTAGAAGCAGAGATAGCATTAAACATGGAATCACAATACATATAAAATACTTGAAGGAAGCAGAGTAACCCTGAGGGAGAAAGAGGACAAAGAGACTGGCCTGTGACCAGATACACAGCAGCCAGGCTTCAGAGCTGGAGAAGAGGAACAGCTGCCTCAAATCAGACACAGCTCTGCTGGTCTTACATCCTTAATCATGCCTTCAACCTACCTTAAACTTACACAGTGTTATGCGTCAATTATATCTCAATAAAAAATAAATAGAATGTGAAAAATTAATTAAAAAATAAAACTAAAATTAAAATAAATCATGGCTCTAATTTTCCTGTAAAATGCCTTCTTCCACTTACGATAAAGAGCTGATCCAGGAAAAATGGAACATATTCCAAAATGAGTAATCAGAACTAATTATAAATGATTTATTTTTTAAAAAATGTAAAACAGATGTGTTAGGTAGAAGCTAGACATGAGCAGTGGAAGGACCTCCAAGGCAGAGTCCCAAGCCCTTGAAAGGACATGATGGAGACATGGGCCGGAGGCAAGGCCAGTGATAAATAAGCCTACACATTATAAGCCGGGGGGCCCAATATCCTGACCCTGTGGCTTCCAAGACCTTGGGGCTGACAGACCAAAGAGCTACAGGTACAGAATATGCACTCTCGTCTTCCACCTCTACTGCAGGGTAACCCTTACACTCATTATAATGCATTTGCATTGCAAGAAGAGCCCCTCCAGATTGAGAAACCCTGATATGAAGGTTCTCGAACAAACCCTGTAGAATCAAAATCTCCCCCTCCCAACCTCTGGGAGGAGTCTCCCAAATGACTGACAACAACCTCCATTGGAGACCACCCATAGTATGTCATACCCTCCACCAGCCTGGAGAGACCCAATACTGTTATTCAACCCCAAAACAACATAGGGCCCTGCCAGTTTCACCTCTGGAACCCACTGGCTCTCCAACTTGAGAATGTACTTTTGCTTTAATAAACTGCTTTGCGCTTGCTAGTTTCCTTCCAGCTATCTTTATTCTGAGAGTGGATCCCCATGTAAATCTTCTCATGGGGAATCCAAGACAATGAGACTTCCCCTCACACACTGCAAACTCTCTCACCCCTAACAGATGAACAGAAGGAAAAAACAAGTAAAGAAAGTTCAGTCGGGGCGGGGGGGGGGGGGACCTGGTAGCTCAGTCCTTTAAGCCTCTGTCTTCTGCTCAGGTCATGATCCCAGAGTCCTGGGATTGAGTCCCACATCAGGCTCCCTGCTCAGCAGGGAAACTGCTTCTCCCTCTCCCTCCATGCCTCTCCCTCTGCCCTTCCCCTTGCTCTTGCTTTCACAGTCCTGTGCTCTCTTGCTATTTCTCTCAAATACATAAATAAAAACTTAAAAAAAAAGTTCACCAGGAAAAAAAATAGTACATATAGCCATTGAAATGCAGCTGAAAATTGTAACCACATATTTTGCCATTGGTTAATAACACTAACAAAAAAAGACCACATAGTAAATCAATCACCTCACTGAGCCCCCCCCAAAAGACAAAAGAATAGAATATATGAGCTCAAGAACAAGTGAGTATGCAGATGATGAATTCTGAAAAGTTAACTCAAGAGAAAAGTGGAAGAAAAACTAAAAAATCTCACAAATGATGGCAAGATTGGAAGTAGCTTAAGGGAAAAAAAAAATACTGTGTACCATATAATAAGGGGCATAAAAACAGAAAAAAAGAGAAGTAAAAATTAAATAAACAAATAAATAATTAATTAATTAAAACGTTAGAGAGAAAAGTGAAAATCAGGGGGAAAAGAGATTCAGCCTAAATAAATCTCATTTGAAGGAGTAAAAAGAAGTCAGGGAACAAAATACATTTTTTAAAGATAACAGTGACTGAAGACTGTCTCGGAATGAAAGACCTGCATAAAATACTAAACGTGAACACCATATTCCAAGAAAAGTAAACGAGGAATGATCTGCATTAAGATATATCCTAGGAAAATCAGTAAACAACTTTAAGGAAAGAATCCTTTCAGTAGCTAGGCATGAAAATGAAGTCCTTCATGGTATGGGGCTAGTGGGTAGGATGAGGATCAAGCCAGCTTCAGTGTCTCTGTAGCAGCTGCAGAATGTCCCTTCTGGGAAGGGCCTCTGAGTCTGTCTTGGCGCAGTGCTGTTCCCTTGCTGTGATAATTCTGAGGTGTCCTCCCATTCTGAGTCTGCGCTTAGCCATGTGACTTGCTTTGGCCAATAGGGTGTTAGTCAATGTGATACAAGCAGAAGAATGCTTGTTCAGTGCACTTGTAATTCGAACTCTGAGCCATCATGGCAGTAAGGGCTCTCCTGCTTGCTGGGTGATGAGACTTGTGCCCTGTCATCATCATCCCTGAGCCTGGAGGGAGCCAACTGCCAGAGCTGTGGGTAGGTTTATTGGCAACCAGCCAGTTCTCCACCAAAGTGCCAGCTGATCACAGACCCATGAGCAAGCCTGGCCAAGATTAATTAGACCACCCAGCCCAGACCACTGAACCATTCAAGCAAAACCCTGAGTTACTATATTATTTTTGCTTTAACCTGCTACATTTGGGATCGTGTCTTAAACAGCAAGAAGTTACCAGGCACGCTTGGAAATTATGTATTTAAAATAAATGTGGAATGTCTTCCTCATCTCCCATGTTCCTTTTGCCCCAGGAACAAGGGATCTGTTGACTGACTGGCAGCTTGTGCTTCTGTGTCTAGAACAATTTAAAATATTGATGGGAAATCAAGGCAGTGGTTCCTCAGTATCAAGATGCCCCTAAGAACTCTGACATTTGTTTTGTGCTGACCACACATGCCCCATTTAGAGGAGAAGGCAAAAGGCACTTCTGTATTTGCCAGAGATAAAGTTTCTGTACCAGCTGTGTCCCCTGTCCTGTATCTTTCTATAAAACTAGATAAATGCAGTATCACCTTAAAACCTATTTGTGTCTGGTGAGACTGCCTGCCAACTTCAATCTGTCCTCACAGAAGCAGGAGTGTAGTGGTATTCAACACCAGGAGAAGCAAGACCCACAAAATTCATATACAAGAAGGTGCAACCCAGGGTAATTTTGACTAAACCATAGTTTTATTTAAGTATATTCTGAATGCTTAAATATGAGAGAACATTGTTTCCATGGGAACTACTTAAAATATCTACTACAGGACAAGCATCAGTGAACCACAGGTTGATATCTACATGTGAATTTGTAGCCAAGAGCCTGGAAGTGAGCATTCAATCTGACTGGGAAAGAAGTTGTATGTGGGAAATGTGACTGGAGAAGCATATAAGCACTGTAACATTTATAGTTATCAATACAGTGATGATATGACTAATAAGAAAGGTGAGTGACTTGTCAGGGATCACTGATTCTTATCTTTAGTAACTGCCAAAGAGCATAAAAGAAAATAAGAGGGGAAAAAATGTATGCAATTCACAAAGTGTACCAACTATAAATTCTAGAGATTAAGTAACATAGCATCTACATTCTTAAAACAAAAAGTATGTAGTGTACAAGACACAAAATCATGCTAGTGGTAGAAGAAATTAAATCACCTTTATCAGACTGACTACCAAACAAAGCAAAAAATATGCTATGAAAACCTAAATAACCCTAATTAGTCCTCTCTAATTAACGGATGCCAAACTTTGGTACCTTAAAAATACAGGATGTCCACAAGAATCCACAGATCATTAAAAAGAGAGAGAGAGGCCATTTTTCAGACCACAAGAACTTCAGTGACTTCTAAAGAATTAAAAAAAAAAATTCCCTAATTAAAATGCATGGATATAAAAAATAATAAAACTCCAATATATACTATAAAACATAAATCTTTTTTGAAAAGCTTTCTTTTCTCACTAAGAGTCAAAGAAAAAAGTTAAATAGCTTTAAAAAATATAAGATTGCATAAAAAAGACTAAGATATAGTCAAATTGGCACTCAAGAAATATCATAGCCTTATTTAATTGGACTAACGAAAACAAGAAACAAATGTTTAAAATATCAAAATATAGAGGAAAATAAGGAAAACGGAAGAAAAATTAAAATAAGCTTAATAACTGAGATAAAATCATAGCATTAATTTAAAACATTCAAAGACTGCTTCTTTGGGGGAAAACTTAATGAAATAAGTAAGACCTCTAACTTTCTTATTCAGAAAATCCAGCATTGAGAAAATGAATAAGCACTTAAAGGAAGAAGTGAAAGATCATCAGAGAAGAGAGAAATCTGTAGTAGCCCACATACCTACCTAACTTCATTCAAGAAGCTAAGAGTTTTGTATGAGCTTCTTCAACAGGAGGCTGTTCCTGAGAGGGTAGAGGTCAGGTCTACTCCACAAAGTCTGAAGGAATCTGTGATTCAAGGTTGTATGCAAATGACCCTATTCCATGTAAGCAAAGCCCCAGCCACCAAAACATCAAATACAGAAATCAGAACCTAGGATGAATTCATTCACAAGCCAAGGAAGCCAAGAAACACCGGGTCCCGCCAGAAGCTGGGAGAGGCAAGGGAGGATTATGTCCTAGAAGGAAGGCAGCCATGCACCCACCTTGATTCAGAACGGTGAGTAAATCAATTCTGTTGTTTTCAGCCACCCAGTTTATAGTAACTTGTTACAACAGCCCTAGGAAATGAACATACTTCCACTTCACTTCCATATCCTAGTTCTGCCAGACCCATGTGCTACTGACATTTTGTGCTGAATGACTGTGGTGGGGCCATCCTCTGCACTGAAGGGGATAGTTGCGGGGCCGGACCCTGGCCTCCACTCACCAGATGCTGAAAGTACTCTCTCTCCAAGTGGGACAACGAAAAATGTGTCCAGATGTAGCTAAATGTCTGTGCAAAACTCTGTGGCAAAATTACCCCCAGTTGGGAATCACTGTGGTAGGCTAGTGGTAAATGAATATTTAGGCAAATGGACCAATTACAGAAAAACTTCAAATGTTTATGGACTGAATTTTTAAATAAAAATTGAAGAGTACAAAACAAAAGGAAAAGTACTTTATTAATCCCCGTTTTAAAAGTATGTAATATTACAGAGCCTGGGTGGCTCAGTCTGTTAAGCATCTGCCTTTGGCTCAGGTCATGATCCCAGAGTCCTGGGATCAAGTCCTTCATGGAGCTCCCAGCTCAGCAAGGAGTCTGCTTCTTCCTCTACTCCACAGCTTGCTTGTGATCTCTTTGTCTTTCACACTTTCTCTCCCACATAAATAAAAGTAAAATCTCTAAAAATGTATGTAATATTACAAATATGTGTTCTTAAAGCTTAGAATACTAAATTATTAGTGAGTTCAATAAAATCATTGAGAAAATCAGCTAGTCTTTAACATATGGGCATATTTGAAAAGCGGCAATATGTAAATAGCTTTCATTTGTTTATTTATTCATTCAACAAAAATTTTAATCAGAGTCACAGAAATGTCAGGACCGTGTCCTATACATGTGCCAAACAGACAAGATCCTAGCCCTTCAGAAGCTGATATAATTATTACCTTTTTTCCCCCCAAATCACCACAGGCTACATGTGCCCACGGAGCCCAGGAGCCTTGACACTTTCTGGGACTTAGAGTTGCAGGATTTCTCTGGAGGAAGCAGCCTCAGGGCGCCTTTACTGCATCAGACCTGAACTTCAAAGAAAGATCCCCAGGGAGACAATCTGAACCCTTCACACCCTCTCCCCAACCACAACTTACGAATGTCCAAAACTGATTATGTTCTGTTGACTCCTGAGAACCTACTCCTTATGGGTATTTTAGGAGAAAATTTCGAACTTCCCCTTGGGCAGAGACTGACAGCTAATAAAACCTCTCCTCAACGGTTGTTAGAACCATAGAGCAATAAACTCTATGTATACTGATTAGATTTTTACCTAAGCTTTCACTCAAATGAAACTTTTTTTTTTTTTAAAGATTTTATTTATTTATTTGACAGAGAGAGATCACAAGCAGGCAGAGAGGCAGGCAGAGAGGAGGAAGCAGGCTCCCTGCTAGGCAGAGAGCCCAATGTGGGACTCGATCCCAGGTCTCTGAGATCATGACCTGAGCCGAAGGCAGCAGCTTAACCCACTGAGCCACCCAGGCGCCCCTCAAATGAAACTTTTAATGTAGAGTCTAAACAAGGAACACAAAGTTTGCCTGTAAATGGACTCTGCTAACTACAGTTCTAGTAGTTGAATCAGGTTTCTATCAGCAAATGATTTGTTTCCTGAACATGCTGCTGGGAACCCTAAATACTGTAACAGCTATGGCATGATCACACTGATAATTTAACTTCTTTTAGCTTCCTCTCTCCAGGCGTCCTCGTGAGAGTGACATCGTCTTTAAACCCTGCGTGGCAATCCCTGACGCACCGCCGTGATGCCCAGGGAAGACAGGGCGACCTGGAAGTCCAACTACTTCCTTAAGATTATCCAACTTTTGGATGATTATCCAAAATGCTTCATTGTGGGAGCAGACAATGTGGGTTCAAAGCAGATGCAGCAGATCCGCATGTCCCTCCGTGGAAAGGCTGTCGTGCTGATGGGCAAGAACACCATGATGCGCAAGGCCATCCGAGGGCATCTGGAGAACAACCCAGCTCTGGAAAAACTGTTACCTCATATCCGGGGGAATGTGGGCTTTGTGTTCACCAAGGAGGACCTCACTGAGATCAGGGACATGCTGCTGGCCAATAAGGTGCCAGCTGCTGCCCGTGCTGGTGCCATAGCCCCATGTGAGGTCACTGTGCCAGCCCAGAACACTGGTCTGGGGCCCGAGAAGACCTCCTTCTTCCAGGCTTTAGGCATCACCACTAAAATCTCCAGAGGAACCATTGAAATCCTGAGTGATGTGCAGCTGATTAAGACCGGAGACAAAGTGGGAGCCAGCGAAGCCACACTGCTGAACATGCTGAACATCTCCCCCTTCTCCTTTGGGCTGATCATCCAGCAGGTGTTTGACAATGGCAGCATCTACAACCCTGAAGTGCTTGACATCACAGAGGAAACTTTGCATTCTCGCTTCCTGGAGGGTGTCCGCAATGTTGCCAGCGTCTGTCTGCAGATAGGTTACCCAACTGTTGCATCAGTGCCCCATTCTATCATCAATGGATACAAGCGGGTCCTGGCTTTGTCTGTGGAGACTGATTACACCTTCCCACTTGCTGAAAAGGTCAAGGCCTTCTTGGCTGATCCATCTGCATTTGTGGCTGCTGCCCCTGTGGCCGCTGCCACCACTGCTGCACCTGCTGCTGCTGCAGCCCCAGCCAAGGTTGAAGCAAAGGAAGAGTCGGAGGAGTCGGATGAGGATATGGGATTTGGTCTCTTCGACTAATCAGCAAAAAGCAACAAATTCAGCCAAGTTTATTTGTGAAACAAGGAAATAAAGGCTTACTTCTCTTGAAAAAAAAAAAATTTAACTTCTTTTATAAGGAAATTAAGTTTGTAAATATTAGAGAATATAAATAATAATTTGGTTATTTTCATCTATTGGCAAATTTTTGGATCAGAAGACTTCTAGATACTAGAGTCTTTTAAGTCTCAGTTTCTTAGCCAATGGTATAGCCCCTCACTGTATTTTTTTAAATTTTAAAAATTTGTATTGGTAAATTCTGACTGCTGGCCAGGCACTAAAATTTTTAAACTTACATATTTTGACCCAGGAACAAGGTGATGGTTTTCTGATGTGGAACAAAGAGATAACATGTGTCCATTTTCTACTTGTTGTTATAAAGATCTATAAAGGGCTGGTAATAAGTTAAAACTATATTCAGGATATTATGGAGAAAATACTAGATAAATTTAAGATATCATTGCTCTTACTCTGTAGGTGCATAAAGTTGGCCGTCAACTCTCAAGGTCTATAAATGATAAGTGACTCCTGTTCTAAATGGAGATTTACCCTTATAGTCATACAGTATCTTATTCTTGGCTTATAGTTCTCTGTTAAATGCCAGTCTTTTTCTGTTGAGGGGAAAGGTGATTAAAGAGCTCTTGTGACCATATTAGAAACCAGCCCTGACCACTGCTGCAGCACACTGAAGTATTCTATAAATAATTTATAAACCTCGAAGGTCTGGCTCTGGGAGATACTCACCTTTTCTCCATCTGTGCACCACACCTCATTCATCAAAATTGAACCCAGCACATGCAGTTCTGCTTCAGGATGGGTAGAGCTACATATACAATAAATCAACAAGTCGACCAGGATGACTCTGCTGCTGCCCAGAGACCACTTGCAGTAATTCTGGGAACAATCTATTTTGACCATGAACCTTGACCAACTATATCATAGAAAAGAAAGGGTGAAATACCTTTTTAAAGATGACAAATACTACTATGGAAAAGGAACACTGAAGGTGGTTTTAGACATTGGCAAAACTGCCTAAGAAGTTTAATTATGACAACATAGTCCCAATGGCGGCTTGAAAAACTGTAACTTTTTAGAATGTTCCCTGTGACTTAATGTTGCATGAGACTTGGCAGTGGAATTTCTCCCATTACAAATTTTCTCAAAGGAAAATACTATCGTATTTACAATATTGAATTTGCTTTCTAAATTATATAGAATTTAAAAGAATTTTATCACCAAATATATTGTGCAGAAGCAAAGTTTTAACAGACTACACATACCAAACTAAAACTGCTCATTTATACCTTATTCACAAATATTCCAAATTTCTCATTTTATCATATTGCTATTGATATAAAAATTTGTAATAACATAGTTAACTCTTGTCTACAATTTGAAGTGGGTACTCTTAAGTTATGAGCCACTCCTTATACTTTTATTAGATCCTCTTAGTTTTTAGAGTAACAAGCAATACCTTTGAACTTAATTTTATTAGTAATCTCTACCCAAGAACACTATAATATTTATTAGAGATTCAAACATTAATTTTCTCTTAAGGACTTATTTGAAAATAATGGTCATTTGATAAAATATAAATGATTTTATGTGTAACTATACATCAAAATGCATAAATTCCTTAGCATATGTAAGAATATTCTATGTTTATAAAAACAGTTATTAAAAATTTTTCACAAGTACACTGAAAAATGTGAGGCATTTATTATTGCTTTGGCAAGACTAACTTTCTTAACCATAAGGAAATCAGAGCTGTATCTATTTATGTCTTTGCTTATTATGTATGCAAACCTTTTTTGAGTGACAATTGCAGGATAGGTAAAAATAAGTATAACAGAATTTGTATTTTGAGGATGTTCACAGTTTTTAAAGAATCGAGTTAAAAATTATGATGGCATGACAAAATAAAAGTAGAGGTAAAATTCTAGCATCCAGTAAGGAGTGACTGATCCAGACTGAAGTTTAGGGAAGTCTTTATAAAAGAGGTATCATCTGAAATATTTCTTGACAAATAAGTCAGATTTCACAGAGAAATAGGATATAAAAGGGAGTAGCAAGGAGATATAAAAACAGATTGTGTTAGGGGCGCCTGGGTGGCTCAGTGGGTTAAGCCACTGCCTTCGGCTCAGGTCAGAATCTCAGGGTCCTGGGATCGAGCCGCGCATCAGGCTCTCTGCTCAGTGGGGAGCCTGCTTCCTCCTCTCTCTCTGCCTGCCTCTCTGCCTGCTTGTGATCTCTCTCTGTCAAATAAATAAATAAAATCTTAAAAAAAAAAAAAAACAGGTTGTGTTTTAGCACAAATACATGATTCAAATTAATGCATGCTGAAATGATATCTCTGATAATATCCAAAATTTATAAAGAACTTATACAACTTAACACCAAAAATAACAAATAATCCAAATAAAAAATGGACCGGGGACTTGAATAGACAATTCTTCAAAGAAGACATATAGACATATGAAGAGGTCAAAAACACATGAAAAGATACTCAATGTCACTAATCATCAGGACAATGCAAATCAAACCTACAATGAGATATTACCTTACACCTGTCCGAATAGCTAAAACAAAAGAGATAAGAAATAACAAGAGTTAGTAAGAATGTGGAGAAAAAGGAATCCTAATGTACTGTTTGTGGGAATGTAAACTGATGCAGCCATTATGGAAAACAGTATGGAGTTTCCTCAAAAAATAAAAAAAAACAGAACTACTATATGATCCAGTAATTTTGCTATTGGGTATTTACCCAAAGAAAATGAAAACACTAATTCAAAAAGATATATGCACCCCTGTGTTTACTATCGTATTTACAATAGCCAAGAAACAGAAGCAAACTAAGTGCCCATTAATAGATGAATGGATAAGGAAGACGTGGTGTATTTACACATACACGAACATTATGCAGCTATGAAAAAGAATGAGATCATGCCATTTGCGACAACATGGATGAACCCAGAGGGTATTATGCTCCATGAAATAAATTAGACAGGATAATAAATGTATGATTTCACTTATATGTGGAATCTAAAAAACAAAACAAAACAAAACAAAAAAACAAAAATCAAAATCAGACCTATAATCAGAGAAAAAACTGATGGATGCCAGAGGCGAGGGATGTGGGGGTTCAGGAAAATGGGTGAAGGGGTGTAAGAGGTACAGGCTTCCAGTTAGGGAATAAATAAGTCATGAGAATAAAATATAGAGCGGGGTGGGGGGGTTAATGCATGTGGCAAAATTTCTACATCAGCTACCACAAATAAATGATAGAAGGAGTTAGCTAAATTTTGAAATAGTGGTAAAATTAAATTATTAAATTATCTCAACACCGTCCTTTATTATTTGTTTTTCCTTCACTTTTTATAGATTTAGCATGTTTCTCTCCATATCCCTTTGTTCTTACCAATCTTACCACACCAGTGCACACCTTTCTGACTTGCAAAGGACAGCACGTGCATTTTTTTGCTTGAAGGCTTTCTAGGACTCTCAAGCCATCCTGGCCAACTTCACTCTAGACATAAAATGCTGAATGAACATGGGTGCTGGCTTAAACCAATGGCTTATGGAAATTGGTATGTAAATGTTACATCTTCCTTGACTCTTGGATATGATTTCTCAGGAGCATGTTTTCTCTTGCTCCTATAGTTCCACAGGAAGATTAAATTCCAGTTATCCATGGTGGTCACTTGCTTCAAAATGAAAGATTTTCAAAAGCTTTTATTTCCTTCCCTAACTTCCTTATTTTCTTGGAATCTCCTGTAAATTAAACCACTTATACTTGAATGGCTGTTTTGGTCTGGGTCCCAAATTAAAATGTACATTGGGATAAAAGTACATTAAGTAAAATAAAATTACATGAGCAAGAAATAAACTTTATTTATAATAAGCCACTGAAACTATGAGGTCATTTGTTCTTAAAGAGTAACAGAGCTTGGAGCACGTGGGTGGCTCAGTGGGTTAAGCCTCTGCCTTCAGCTCAGGTCATGATCTCACGGTCCTGGGATAGAGCCCCACATCGGATTCTCTGCTCAGCAGGAAGCTTGTTCCCTGCCCCCCACCTCTGTCTGCCTCTCTGCCTACTTGTGATCTTTCTATCTGTCAAATAAATAAATAAAATCTTAAAAAAAATAGAAGTAACAGAGCTTGTTCTGATTAAAAACTAATATATTAGGGAAAAGAGGACATGTGTGAAATTAGAATAAAAGAGATATTATAAATAATAAAGAAGGTACTTGGAGGGATGCCTGGGTGGCTCAGTTGGTTGGACGACTGCCTTCGGCTCAGGTCATGATCCTGGAGTCCCGGGATTGAGTCCCGCATCGGGCTCCCAGCTCCATGGGGAGTCTGCTTCTCTCTCTGACCTTCTCCTCGTTCATGCTCTCTCTCACTGTCTCCCTCTCAAGTAAATAAATAAAATCTTTAAAAAAAAAAAAAAAGAAGGAACTTGGAAAAGAGATTCTTGTACTTCAGGAGAAAGATGATGTATTTACCATGGAACGCAGGTTGGACCAAAATGTGGATATTTGGGTTGGGGGGGGACTCATATAGGATATTTAGTAGAAAAGCAATGAATTTTTTAAGATTATGGGGAAACAATGGAAAGGAAATGAATCTATAAAAGGATGTGCTCAATTTCTTAGCCCCCAAATCTGCTTTATCCATGAAATTCTCTGTCTCATTAAACATTGCTACTATTCTGCTGGTCATTGATTCAAAATTTGCACACCTTTAGTTCCGCACCTTTACCCTCCTCTTGCAGAGCCTCCCCAGTCCCACTCAATAGGCAGGTCTTGCCAATTCTACCTCCTAAATATTTCTCAGATCTCTTCCTCATCCTCATGACTGCTCTCAGAGTCAGAATCTCACCTTCTCTTGTTTGGTCCAATGTAGCACAGTGGTTGTCAGCCTCCCTTTATCAATCTGTTAAAGTGAAGTTCCTGCCTCCATACTCTGGACAGAATGAGTGATGGAAAAGGCAAATGTGATCACTTTACTCTCCCTTTAAGGTCTGTCAATAATCTACATATCTTTAAGAGGAGTGAGAAAAACAATCAATTGGGAATATAGAAGAAAATATTAAAAACTTCAAATATTTCTATTTTATCCTATAAAATAAATACTAATGTCTCATATACAGAGAAAAAAAATGTATGAAACTCATAAATATGTATGTAGAGATATATTAGAAGGGACTATTCAAAAAAGGTTTACTAGAATGGACAGATGTATAATCTAAACTATCTGGAAGCAAGCATCAAGGAGGCATCAAGGATAAAACTGAATTCCTTAACATGACATATTAAGCAAGCTCCAGTTTCAGTGTCCTACTGCTCTACCCAATAAGATTCACAACCTAGTAACACTGCTTTGTTTTTAGTTCCTTCATTATATATTTTGCTATTTTGTATTTCCCTGCATTTGCTTAATTGCTTTATGTCAGAAACAGGCTTTTCACCTGTATTCATATATCAAATTCAATCTCCTTCAAAACTGACCACTCCTTCCACAGTACTGTCCTGAGCTCTCATGACTGGCTGAGATTAAAGGCACCTCTGTGCTCACAGAGAACCCTTTGACTATTACTGTGATAACATATATTCAATATATATTCAAATGTCATAACATATATTCATATATGAATATATATATTCATATATATATTCATATATTTTTCTATGAAAAATATTGTTTATAGTCATAAATGTGTCTTTGTACTGTCTCTTTTACTCACTGGAGGTAGTCTGGGGTCAATAATCACATTTTTTTTATTTATCCTTGCATTTCTAGGACCTAGGAGAGTGTCTGTTGGAAGATAGGAGTTCAGTGAATGTCTGTGGAACTATTATATACTACAGATAGAATAGTTAGAAATCTAATATGAAAACCCAGAAGTGAAATAGAAAGAGAAGAAACAAAAACCTACATGCCTTGATTTTTCAGTCTTACATAAACAAGGGAGAGACAGCATCAGCTGTAAAACATCAAAGGTTCTACTCTATTTGCCATATACCAAGTTGTATTATGACTGTTTGATGGATTCTTTTTTTTTTTTTATTAACATAGATTATTTGGCCCAGGGGTACAGGTCTGTGAATCATCAGGCTTACACATTCCACAGCACTCACATACCCTCCCCAATGGCCATCAGCCAGCCACCCTATCCTGCTATTCAACATAGTGCTAGAAGTTCTAGCCTCAGCAATCAGACAACAAAAAGAAATAAAAGGCATCCAAATCGACAAAGAAGTCAAACTCTCACTCTTTGCAGAGGATATGATCCTTTCTGTGGAAAACCCAAAAGACTCCACTCCAAAACTGCTAGAACTCATACAGGAATTCAGTAAAGTGTCAGGATATAAAATCAATGCACAGAAATCAGCTGCATTTCTATACACCAAAAGAAAGAAGAAAGAGAAATTAAGGAGTCGATCCCATTTACAATTGTTTGATGGATTCTGGTAGAAAACACAGGAGTCCTGGGTCAAAGACAAAGAGCCTTTCAATTTGTGACACAGCAAGCAGCATGAACTTCAGATTCACACCCATGGGAGTGATGTATGCTGGCCCAGGGGAATGCTGCACATGCAGTGGATTTCCCTCATAGCTGAAGAACCCCAAGCTTAGGAAACCCCAATTTTTATAATGGACTACAAGCAAATGTGCTCAAAATTTTCCCTGAAAAGAGATATTTTCTCAATTTTCCTGGACAGCGAGCAAACTTGCCATCTAACTCAAGAGAGAGATATTGGATCTAACCTTCAAGGCCACTGACCATACAAATAGCCTTGAAAAAAGAGTCTAAAACAAAAGTTGCCAGAGCTTCTCACATGACTAATAGAAGTATTAAAGATTCAGCAGAATCATCCCCCAAATACTAGTAATTAAAATTACCTAAAATATGTACAAAAGATCCTGGGGCAATTGATTTGGTCACACTAATTAAGATGAACTGTTCTAATTCTTCAGTTTTAACCAAAATTTCAGTAACACTGGTTTGCTGAGTTGTAAAATGCTCCTCTTTATAGCCAAATTAATTTCAAATTTTAAATATGGATTAACTCTATATTAGAAAATAATTATCAATGTTTCTTTTGCCTTAAGCCCAAGTTATTTGACACCCACAGTATTTGTGTATGTATTTTCACCCTTGCAGACAGAGGTCTTTGAATCTCCCATCATACATTAACAAGAAATTATTTTCTTCTTTCATTTATTGTTTGTATATTTAATTTTAAACCATAAAACCAAATTATTCATTCACAATTACATATAGATAAACCCTTGATATAATTATCCTCTTTTCTAGGATTATGATTCTCCCATTTTAGTGTAAACAAGAAAGTAGCTGAAATGATTGACAAAATTTAAATGCCCAAGCTTCCAAAGTTTCAGGTTTTATTAATAAAGTGAATTATATGCTTTTAACAGGATACCCATATGATTGTGAATTAGCATTGTGCTTTTTAAGATTACAGGCATGCTTATTACAATTTTTAAAAAAATAAGAATTTATTGTGTTTTAGGCAAAATAAATATTTTAAGTACTTTTTTAAAAAGATTTTATTTATTTATTTGACAGACATCACAAGTAGGCAGAGAGGCAGACGGGTGGGGCAGCGGAAAACAGGCTCCCTTCCAAGCAGAGAGCCCAATGCGGGGTTGGATTCCAGGACCCTGGGACCATGACCTGAGCCAAAGGCAGGGGCTTTAACCCACTGAGCCACCCAGGTTCCCCTAAAGACATTTTTTTTTAAAGACTTTATTTATTTATTTAACAGACAGAGATCACAAGTAGGCAGAGAGGCAGGCAGAGAGAGAGAGAAGAGAAAGCAGGCTCCCTGCTGAGCAGATAGCCCAATGTGGGACTCCATCCCAGGACCCTGGGATTATGACCTGAGTCGAAGGCAGAGGTGAGCCACCCAGGCGCCCCCAAGAAACAATGGGATCAGTTAAAGTCATGTGGAGTATTATTAGTTCAAATATTTAGGAAGAAATGGCCAGAAGGCAAGGTGAAGTAATAGACTAGATCACAAGATTGAAGTCCTGCTGGCCACGATGATTTAGGAATTGTCTAGGGATGTAATCCGTGTAGCTACAGTCTTAGATAAATGGGGGAAAGCAGACAGATCCTCAAAAAGCACCATACAAAAGTAAAATGTGAGATCAAGCAGCCTATAATAGAGAAAGGGGAGTAACAAGAGAAGCAACAGTAGAAAAAAGACATGACAGTGTTGTATTATGGAAGCCAAAAGACAAGCTGCAATGAAGAATGGATAATAGTAACAATAAATGAATGAATAAAATATACTTTTAAAAGAAAAAAATAGAAAAGAAAGTAAAATAAAATGAAATGGAAAAATATCCCTTATATATTGGTTTCTATTCCAAGAACGTGCTCTTTATACTTATAAAATGAGCATTCCCATTTTACCTTTGAAGAAACAGAACCAGGAAGAAAGAATAAATAAACAACCATACATAGATTATATGTGCTGGAGCCAGGATTGCAGTTCCAGCAGTCAGGCTCCAGAGGCCATGTTCTAAACCACTGATCTAGGCTGAGGACAGAACACATGCTACTGGTTTCAGAAGAATAGGTGTGTGCAAGCCAGACCACACTGGGCCCCTCCGGCACCAGCTGGGGAGGGAGTGGTGGCACTGCATACTGCTTGCTCAAGAAGTCTGTGGTAAGATGGGAAAAAGAGATGGTTCGAACAACTTTAGGATCTGAAATCCTGGACAAGCTTAATGACAACTTTAGGATCTGAAGTCCTGAACAAGCTTAATGACAAAGAAAAGAGCTAGTTGAGTGGGAAAATCTGAGATGCAAAAGAAGCATGAGATAATTAATGACACCAAGTTGCTAAGGTGCTGAAAGGGGAGATTGGAAGCCACTGAAGGAAGTAGGTAAACAGAATTTTCACAGAAGAAACCATTTTAAAATGAAAAGAAAAGAAAAAGAATTTATAGAGGTTATCCTTTTGTCATCCTCAGTGCTTTTAAAGTAATGATTGATCTTCTGGATGGAATGGATGGATGGGTAGATAGAGAGAAAGGCAGGCAGACAGACAGACATAGATGTATAGAGAAATAGACACATGGCAAACAACCAAGGCCCTACACTGTAGCAAGAATCAAGAAAATTCAAATTACTATGAAAGAACTTTAATTTCAGAAATTGTATGACAATTGCACAGTTAAATAGCTTCATTCTGCCTACTCAAACTTCAAATTTACAGTCTCTACAACTTGTTATAAAGTGATTGTTTTCCAATCCAGTCGAGCTGCTTTCTAGGTTAAAAGGCACCCAATAACTAATGACAATGATATATGCATTCATTCCTTTTGGATAAAATTATTTCCTTTTCCTACCACATAATTTAGTACTCTGAAAATATAAATCCATCTTAGGTAATGGAATTTTAAACCAAACTTCTACTGGTACAACTTAATTATGTAATTTTCCCTGTAAAATATCCAAGTGAACCAAATGACATTTTATTTACTTTTTATGAATTTATTTTCCTTTCATGATACCTTTCCTTTATTCTATAAAACTACTATCCTAAAGCACTTTGAAATCCACCAAATAAAACTTTCATGTGGATCCCAAGTATAGTAAGATATTTTTCCTATTCTCTGTACTTGTGTCTACCCTTTTTTGACGAGCATACCATTCATCACCATCATGAGGTTTACACTTTCCTTCTCTTTCTAGAAAGCCATTATTTTCTGCTTGGTTCACTCTTTACTGTAAATGTTCAAATAATAAAAGTGATTCTACAAAAAGTGTTTGCCTGGTAGAAACAAAGACATGGAAATAAAATGCTCTTTGCATTCACGGGTCATCCTTTTGTGTGAATGACAGTTACGAAAGTATTGGAAAAAATTCCATGCTCCATGCCACAATGCAATGCAAATGATTCCCTTTATGAAAGAAAGACAGACTGTGTAATTTTCTTTGTTTTCATGGTCACTGGCGCCATTAAATTGATAGTTAGACCTAAAAGACCACTGTTGTTTGAAAATAGAAGAGCCAAAATCCTTGTACATAGCTAGTGGTCAAAGTACCTTAGAAGACCAACCAAAACAAACCATTTTATACTAAGAAATGGCCACTGGTAGTGACTTCACTACACAATAATAAAAGAACAGATATTTGTAAGCATTGACTACAAAGGAGTACATTGCAGAAACCATTACCTTCCTCAGATGCATGCAGCTGGATCAATCCCGTTTGTTGTCTGAAGAAGCCAGTTTGGCTTCATTTACTCCATGACTGTTGATCTGGAATCCACAATTCCAGAGAATGTTGCCCCTGAAAAAACCCACACATTCACAATGCCAGACATGCAAAACAATTAAGATTTGAAACCTGGCACTGGGGCTCAGACAACTCCAAAGTGGTACAAATAGGAAGCCCAGATGACGGCAAAATTAAAAGGGAAAGCCAATAATGCAAATCAAGACAATCCAGCAGGTGCCTGGGTGGCTCAGCAGCTGAGCACCCAAGTCTTGATCTGAGATCAGGGTCATGAGAATGAGCTCCACATCAGGCTCCATGCTCAGCGGGGAGTCAGCGTCAGATTCTCTCTCCCTCTCCCTCTGCCCCTCCCCAACTTGCGCGCATGCACACACACGCACGCACACATGCACACACTATCTCCCTTTCTCTCTCAAATACATAATCTTAAAAAAAAAAAAAAGAAAGAAAGAAAAGCAATCCAGAAACATAGTGAACTTATAGAGAGCAGAACAGGACTAAAGAGGAAAACTGAGACCTGAATTATTCTCTGAACCTATGAGCAAGTGTGGAATAGATTCCTCCCTTGTAACTGGCTAAGAGCAGGGGCCTCCCTTGAAGGCTAAGGTGCTCACCTGAGAAAGACAACTGCTCACTGACAAAGAGGAAAAAAAACCAAACAAACAGAACTATCAGAACCTTTCATGTCAAACAGTAAAACCAAACCATATGTACAAGTGTCTGTGGCTTCAGTCTTTCTTCTGTCATCAGATTTAGGGGAGTCAAATAGTGGTATCATGAAATCCAGGGCAGAAGAACAAGACAGATGTAGTGACACTGACAATGCAACCATCTTTTATAAGATGAAAAACAAGCATTTTTCCCCTTGAATGCTTTGGGACGGATATATAAGATGATGTGTTTGTTCACTACCTTGCTTGCTTAGCATTCATGAAGAATTCAGGATGGACTGTTTTACAAGGTATAGAAGTGGTTAAGAAGATTGGATAAGGACAATTGAACCCTCATTCCCTGAAAAGTGTGTTTCTGAAAAGGAAAGAAGAAGAGTGGAACACCATGGAAATGAGTCATTTGGTAAATGGGTGCCAGTGGGAGAAAATGTGAAAAGACAGGGCTATATTTTGAAGTAATTAATCTATAGAGCATAAAAGGTGAATGTGCAAGACACATCTTTGGTTTTGATTTATTGTTATGATTAATCATCTCCCTTTCTTTCTTCTTACCTCCCAGGTAGGAAGCTAGAGCCTCTATGTTACTGCATCTCTCTTCCCTCTCTTTCTGTGTGTGTGTACGCACATGTGGGATATGGGTGCATGTGTGGTGTGTCTTTTAGTTAATATCTTATTAACTGCCTTTTTAAATAAGTTTTTCTTCTCATACTACACCAAGGGGAGTTTTTTAAAAGACATATCTATTAAGTGGTTGGTTGGAGCCAGAGTGGTATACTTTGCTTAAAATAGATGAACTGCCTTTGTTGCTATGGCCAAACTTGTCTTGTTCATGTTCTGGATCCTATCTCCTTCAGTTATTCAAGAATTTTGCTCACGCAGTCCTCCCATCTCTGTCCTGGACCACGCATTTTACTCTAATAGATCAGTCCTATAAATGTCTAAACATGCTATACTATCATCCATATTAAAACCTCTCCCTTGACAGGACAATCACCATTCCCCATTTCTTGTTCACTATTACAGCAGAATTCCTCAAAATAATTTCTCTCCTCACTGTCTTCACTTCCTTCTTTTCGTTCTCTCTTATATTCTTGCCAGTAATTCTTTCAGGCTACATTCCACTGAAACCACTTTTTTTTTTTTTTTTTTAATGTCACTACTGACCTCCAGACTGCTAAATCCAATGATTCAGTTGAGGTCATCATCCTTTTAACCTCTGATCATTATATGAAATGATGGACCATTCCCTTCGCCTTGAAGTCCTAGCTTTCTTTCATCTGTGTGGTTTCATCTCTGAGCCAGGTATTCACTTTGATATATACTACTTATTACTCTAATCTGGCTATTTCTATTGTATGGCTAGATCCTTTTCGTTACTCCAATTTCTAGATGTAAAGAACCCAGGGCTCATAAATGACCTTCTTCTCTTTATCCTGCTGTGCTCCCCATACAGATGACTGTAATACTCTATAAGCCATCTGTCTGCTGTGACTCCTAACTTAATATCCACAGCTCAATATTCACCTGGTGAAATGTATCTGCCTCTTATAGCATGTCTACTTAGATATTTAATAATCATCTCAGGTTTAGCATGTTCAAAGTAGTCTGCTTTCCCAACACCCTTGTTCCTTCCCTGACTTTGCAACCCACTTCATTCCAGATCTTTTCCATTTTAGGAATTGTCAAAACAATTCATCCAGGATCTCAAGTCATAAATATCTCATACCTCACATCCTATACTGTAATAAATACTATTGTTTCTTTCCTCATAATACATTAGAACCACAACCAAATTTCGCCATCTCTATCGCCATCCCAATCCAAAGCCATGGAGATGTCCTGACTGAATTTCCCTTCAAGGAGTATCATGACTGATGTTCTCCAGCTGCCATACTTCTGTCTCTCCAAAGCCACCTTCTCCTTAGGCTCTTCCAGTGACCAGCTCAGTAGCAGGGGAAACAGGGTTACTCCCACGTGACATAGGATTTGTCTAAAATGCAGCTTCTACTAAGGGACTCCCATAGGACTACCCAGTACCAGCAGAGCCATGCTGCAGTCTGATCCCTCCTCTCCTTTCAGGTCGATGGCATTAGCAACTGCTATCTGAAGCCTCTCACTGCCTACTTCTGCTCCCTATTCCAATATACTTGCCAATTATTTACGCACCTTGCAATATCTAATCCTGTTTGGCATTTGCTTCTCAGAAGATTTAAACCAAAACAAATATGTTTCATGGATACTTGATCCTGATTTCTCTCTGCTCCTATCCCTGGTCCCATTAGCTGCAAGAGGGGACTTTTTATGCCTAAAACACAATATGTCACTCCTTTTCTTAAAGTTCTCCCATGGCCTCTCATTGTTTTTAGAACCAACTCTAAGCATGACTCCAAAACTTGAAAAATGTGGCATCTGGCTCTCTCTCCAAATTTCTCCTTTGTTCCTGTCCCCTTACTACATTATTCTGGATGTTACTTGAATTCACCTGGGAAAGACCCACTTCGGAATCTTTTCATACCTTTTTTTCATGCTGAGGTCAAGAATGTTCTTCTCTGGGATGTCCACATGCATAAACCTTGAGTTCATTTGAATTCCTGTCCCCATAGTTTCTCCTCAGGAAGACCTTCCTTGACCTATCTAAAACAAGAAGTATTCTCCACAAATATAACTTCAAATATAAATTAAATTTATTTAAAGATCCAAATATATAAGCAGGTTTTTTTCTTTTTTCTTTTTTTCAAGATTTTATTTATTTGACAGAGACAGAGACAGCAAGAGAGGGAACTCAAGCAGGGGGAGTGGGAGAGGGAGAAGCAGGCTTCCTGCTGAGCAGATAGCCTGATGTGGGACTCGATCCCAGGACCCAGGGATTATGACCTGAGTTGAAGGCAGATGCTTAACAAGACTGAACTACCTAGGCGCCCTATAAGCAGTTTTTCAAAGAATCTTCGAATAAACCACAGGTAAATGTAGATAAGGATGCAAAAAATATATAGGTCTTTTGATAATATAAAATGTTAGATATAAACATTTTCTTCTGAGATTGAAGTTACACTTCCTGTTCTACATATCATGAGAGGTTAGGTATTATTTCCACTAACCTATCAGCTATTTGTAAAATAAAATAAATGCATTGTGCAAATGGACGTAAATGAACTGTGACAATTGGTGTTTGTTTTATATTCTGAGTACATGTGCCATAGTTTGCATTTTAATAGCCTTGCCTGGTAGCTAGCTCTTTGAGAATATTGTTAGAGACCAATAATTCTTAGAAGAGCGCCTATTATGAAAATAGAGATTTGATAAAGTGTTTATTATTTTGGTGGCTAAGCTATAAGAACTCATGTCTAAAGTTGATTTAAGACTATTTCTTAAAATTGGTCGAAATGTGATTCTAATGCCTTCTGTTGTATTCATCTAATATTAATTATTTGGAATTTTAAAATCATATGAAAGTATTTTCTTGACATATATTATTAAGAGTCAAATTTCAATGGGCAGATTATCAAGAAAATATCCTAAGGCACTGAATTGTCTGAGGGATGAATCATTTTATAATCTAATATGTCCACAATAAATTCACACATATGGAAAACACACTCAAATATCAAAAAAGAAAAAGATTTACTAGAGTTTTTTATGAATAAGGCTTCAAGTGATTTAATTTAATCTCTTTCTTGTATTTGAGCAAATTTGGATTTTGAGCTGTTCTTTTGCTTTATGAAACAGACTTTATTTCTCAAAAGTAATATAGTATTAAAAGTGAAGACAGTTCAGAGATAATCTGACCAAATGACCTCAATTTAAAATGAGTAAACAAAGGCCTAGAGAAGTAGGTAGCTTTGTAAACCTACGGAGCTAACTGAAGTTAATCAAACAGCACTATTTGGAGGCTGAACTCCAGTGTAGTAACTCCAAGGTAATGTTGTTTTTAATAAGCTACTTATTTTTATATAGAACAGTTTCATGAAAGAATGATTTGCTCATTTTTTTCCCTCCAGGTTTGTACAGAACAAATATCATACCAGACAAGGTGTCTGCCTCAAAGAACATGGGATTTAATTAAAAAGATAAGATACATTTACTGAAACAACAAAGTAATGGCATGTGATTATGTTAAAAAATTACAACATGTGGGTATATGATTACCAATTACGATATGACACTTGAAATAGAAAACACAATGCAATATCAACAGTAGTGAGAATAACTATTCAAAGACAAAGAAAAATTATTTTATCTTTGTAGGCCATCACAACAGATATCTTAGTATAAAAGTTAAAACTTTCTCTACTTAACATGCACTGCCTCTAGTAAGGTGCCACAGTATTATTATAACCATAATTACATAAAATAAGAAAAGTATATTCTTTTCTTATCTTGCTATTTTTTCATACTCTATCTTGTTTTGAAATCACTAAAGTTATGAGGGGAAAACTAAAACAAGGTGCATTTGTACCATGAGGATGTTGAGACCTCTTTCATAAATAATGCAGTGTGACTGGGTAACACCTTCCAGAAGTAGATATAATGATTGAAAAACTCTACCTAAAAAGATAATGATTTCTTTTAGAAATCACATGATTTTAATAGGCTTTCTCTAATTGTTTTAATGTTCCTTTTGATGCCAATAAACTTTCTTAATGGGATAAAATAAATGTAGCCAAAAGAGAAAAAAAATGGCATTTTTACTTGGAACTGACAAAGCAGTCATTGAAGAAATCTCTTTCCATTGTATTTATTTGTTGTTGCTTCTATTGCTTTGATGATAATGATGATGGTGATGATATATTGTATAGATATGAAAGAGCTGTCTGTCTACATGTCGGATATAAAGAACAAAGCTGGAGGAATAACACTTTTGAACTTCAAACTAAATCACAAAGTTCCAGTAATCAAAAGAGTATGTACAGACATAAAAACAGATTCATAGACCAATGGAATATTTTGGAGGAGCCAGAAACAAGCCTATGCATGTACAGTCAACCAATCTTCAGCAAGGATGCCAAACAGACACAATGGCAGGACAGTCTCTTCAGTAAATGGCACTGGGAAAACTGCATTTCCACATGTAAAAATAAAATTTAACACTTACTTTACACCATACACAAATATCAATTTAAAATGGATTGAAAACTGAAAGCAAAACCTGAAACTGAGAAAGTCCTAGAAGAAAACAGAGAAGAAAAGCTTCTACACATTGCTCTTGGCAATGATTTTTTGAATATGGCACCAAAATCACAGGCAACAAAAGCCAAGAATAACCAAGTGGAACTACATCAAACTAAAAATGCTTTCTCATAGCAAAGGAAACAACAAAATGAAAGGCAGCCTACAGAATGAGAGAAAATATCTGCAAACCATATCTCATTAGGAGTTAACATCCAAAATGGATAAGGAACTCATACAACTCAATAGAAAAAAAAAAATCCCAATAACTCAGTTAAAGACAGCCATAAGATTTGAATAGCTATTTCTCCAATAAAGACCTATAGCTGGCCGATAGATATAAAAAGTTGTTCAGTGTCACCAACCATCAGGGAAATACGAAACTACAGTGAGATATCATTATGTTCTTGTTAGAATGGCTATTTTCAAAAAGATAAGTGTTGGTGAGAATCTCAAAAAATGATTACTCTTGTACACTATTGGTGGGATTGTAAATTCATGTTTAGTCACTATGAAAAACATTATGAAAGTTCCTCAAAAAATTAAAAATAGAAGTGGATCTAGCAATTCCACTTCTGGATGTATATATCCAAAGGAAATGATATAGTATCTCACAGAGATATCTAACTTCACATGTTCACTGCAACATTATTCACAATAGTCAAGGTATGGAAACAATCTAAGTGGCCATCAATGAATTAATGGATAAAGAAATTGTATATTGATATATATACAATAATTGTATATTGATATATATACAATGATGATAATATATACAATGATAAAGAACTGTTATATTTATATATAATGTTATACTATATATAATTGGTATATATATAAATGTTAAACATATATACGGATATGAGTGTGTGTGTGCATGTATACAGTTGACCCTTGAACAAGATGGGTTTGAACTGGGCATGTCCGTTTATATGCAGATTTTTTCAATAAATACTGTAAATTCTGTGAATAAATTTATAGCACTGTAAATATATTTTCTCTTCTTTATGATTTTCTTAACACTTTTTTCTCTAGTTTACTTTATCATAAGAATATAATATATAACATATATACAAAATATGTGTTAGTAGACTGTTTATGTTATCAGTAAGGTCAACAGTATGTTATTAGTGGTTAAGTTTTTGAGGAGTCAAAAGTTATATGTGAATTTTCAACTGCACAGAGGTCAGTGCCCCTAACTCCCATGTTGTTTAAGGTCAACCATATATACATATGTATATGTGTGTATATGTGTGTGTGTGTGTGTGTGTGTATGTAATATTATTCAGCCCAAAGAAAGAAATCCTGCCATTTGCAACAAAGTGCATGAACTTGGAAGGCATTACGCTAAGTTAAATAAGCCAGACACAGAAAGACAAGTACTACATAATACACTTACATGTGGAATCTAAAAGAGTCAAAGTTAGAAAAATAGGTAGTAGAGTGGTGTTTGACAGTGGCTTGGGGGTGGGGAAAATATGGAGAGGTTGGCCAAAGGGTATAAACATTCAGTTACAAGATGAATAAATTCTTAGAGATCTAATGTACGCATGGTAACTTTAGTTAATAATAATGTACTTTATACTTAAATTTGCTTAGAGAGTAGCTCTTAAGTGTTCTTATCACACGGACACAATGGTAATAATGTGAGATGATGGATATGTTAACAATATTGATTATGGTAATTATTACACAAGGTATACTTACATTAAAACACCACAGTGTATACCTTAAATATATACATTAATTTCATTTATCAATCATACCTCAATAAAGCTGGAAAAATCATTAAGGGGAAAACTTAAAGTGTCAAAAACTTCTAATGTTCTATAGTGATTTTTTAAAAAGTTAAAATATACTGAGTACATGATGATCATAAACTAATATGTACCCAGCAATGTGACTTCAAGATATTAAAATGTATATATATTGTACAAATTAACAGTGATAAGAAAATGACAACACCATGAGCAAAGACTGTCTTAAAGACTCTCTTAGAAATTAATAGATGGGGTGCCAGGTGGCTCAGTTGGTTAAGCATCTGCTTTCTGCTCAGGTTATGATCCCAGGGTTCTTAGATGGAACCCTGCATCGGGCTCACTGCTGGTCAGGGAGTCTTCTTCTCCCTCTGTACTCTCCTCCAATGCTATCTCTCTCTCTCAAATAAGTAAATAAAATCTTAAAAAAAAATTAACAGATGCAGTAGAAAAAATAAGACATTAAATGAAGTGAATGCTCAGATATTTATATATTTAAATAACAGGATATTTAAATGTTCAGTCTCATTTTCCACTGAAGCACCAAGACAACAGCAGCAAGTTATTCCCTACAATCCAAAGACAGGTGCTAGACTACCCACAGAAGGCTTGAAGAACTTGTTGGCAACTTGTTTTACAGCCTTTTCTCAAACTTGAAGAAACATAAAAGATGAAGGGGGTATAAGTTGGAAAT
>NW_026740067.1:63775-68922 GCF_022355385.1 Mustela nigripes | reverse complement strand
TTTAACAGTGCTTATTCTTCTGATCCAAGAGCATGGAATGGTCTTCCATCTTTTTGTGTCTTGTTCCTTTTCTTTCATGAGTGTTCTGTAGTTCCTCGAGTACAGATCCTTTACCTCTTTGGTTAGGTTTACTCCCATGTATGTTATGGTTCTTGGTGTTATAGTAAAAGGAATAGATTCTCCAAATTCCCTTTCCGTATTTTCATTGTTAGTGTATAAGAAAGCCACTGAAATCTGTACATTGATTTTGTATCCTGCCACATTGCTGAATTGCTAGATGAGTTCTCATAGTTTGGGGGTGGAGTCCTTTGTGTTTTCCATATAAAGAATCATGTCATCTGTGAAGAGAGAGCGTTTGAATTCTTTCTTGCCAATTTGGATACCTTTTATTTCTCTTTGTTGTCTGATTGCTGTTTTTTAGACTTCTTATACTATGTTGAACATGTGTGGTGAGAAGGGGCATCCTTGTTATGTTCTGATCTCAGTGGGAGGGCTGCAAGCTTTTTCGCATTGAGGATGATATTTGCTGTGTTTCTTTCATAGATAGATTTTATGAAGTTCAGGAATGATCCCTCTATCCCTATACTTTTTAGTGTTTTAATGAGACACGGATGCTGGATTTTGTCAAATGCTTTTTCTGCATCAATTGAGAGGACCATGTGGTCCTCTGATATTAATTTCTCTTCTGATATTAATTTCTTCTATCACATTGATTGATTTGCAATGTTGAACCATCTTTGTAGCCCAGGAATGAAATCCACCTGGTCATGGAGGATAATCTTTTTAAATGTGTGGTTGGATCCTGTTTTCTAGGACCAGTGATATTGGTCTGAAAATTTTCTTTTTGGTAGGGTCTTTGCCTGGTTTGGGCATCAGGGTAATGCTTGCTTCATAGAATGAGTCTGGAAGTTTTCCTTCAGCTTCAATTTTTTGAAATAGATTCAGGAGAATGGGTGTTATTTCTTCTTTGAAAGTTTAGTAGCATTCCCCATGGAATCCATCAGGTCCTGGGCTCTTGTTTTTTGGGAGGTTGTTGATGATTGCTTCAATCTCGTTACTAGATATTGTTCTATTCAGGTTGTTGATTTCTTCCTGGTTTAATTTTGGGAGTTTATAGTTTGCCATGAATGCGACCATTTCATTTGGGTTGCTTAGCTTATTGGCATATAACTGTTGATAATAACTTTTGATGACTGCTTCTACTTCCTTGGTGTTCATTGTGATCTCTCCCGTTCATTCATAATTTTATAAATTTTGGCTTTCTCTCTTTTCTTTTGGATTAGTGTGGTCAATGTTTTATCGATCAAAAACCAGCTTCTAGTTTCATTGATACTTTCTATTGTATTTCTGGTTTATATCTCATTGATCTCTGCTCTAACCTTGATTATTTCCCTTCTTATGTATGGAGTTAGTTTTGTTTGTTGTTGATTCTCCAGTTCTTTAAGGTGTAGAGACAGCTGCTGTGTTCTGGCTTTTTCAATTTTTTTTGAGAGAGACTTGGATGGCTATATATTCCCCCTTTAGGACCGCTTTTCCTGTATCCCATAGAATTGTACCAAAGTGTCTTTCTTCTCATTGGTTTCCATGAATTGTTTCAGTTCTTCTTTGATCTCCTGGTTGATCCAAGCATTCTTAAGCAAGGTGGTCTTTAGCTTCCAGGTGTTTGCATTCCTTTGGAACTTTTCCTTGTGATTGAGCTCCAGTTTCAAAGCATTGTGATCTGAGAATATGCAGGGAATAATCTCAGTATTTTGGTATAGGTTAAGTCCTGATTTGTGACCCAGTATGTGGTCTATTCTTGAGAAGGTTCCATGTGCACTTGAGAAGAATGAGTATTCTGTTGTTTTAGGGTGGAATGTTCTGTATATATCTATAAGGTCCATCTGATCCAATGTGTCATTCAATGCTCTTGTTTCTTTATTGATTTTATGCTTCGATGATCTGTCTCATTCTGAGAGAGGCGTGTTAAGATTTCCAACTATTAATGTATTCATATCAATATGACTCTTTATCTTGAATAACAGTTTTCTTATGTAATTTACTGCTCTTATATTGGGGCCCTAGATATTTACAATTGTTGGATCATCTTGGTGGATCGTCCCTTTAAGGATGGTGTAGTGTCTTCTGTATCTCTGACTACAGTCTTTAGTTTACAATCTAATTTATCTGATATGAGAATTGCTACCACGGGCTTATTTTGAGGCCCTTTAGCATGAAAGATGCTTCTCCATCCCTTCATTTTTTCAGTCTCGGTGTATCTTTAGGTTCAAATTTGGTCTCTTGTAGACAACATATGGATGGTTCCTGTCATTTATCCTATATGTAATCCTGTGCCATTTTATGGATGCATTTAGGTCATTCACATTGAGTGATTATTGATAAATATGTTTTTATTGACATCGTGTTACCTTTGAGGTCGTTACTTCAGTAGATTATCTCTATTTTTCTGTTTAATACTATTCTTAGGGTTTTTCCTCTTTTATACAACCCCCCTTAATATTTCCTTCAGTGTCGGCTTGGTAGTTGCATAGTCTGTTAAGCCTTCTCGGTCTTGGAAACCTTTATCTCTCCATCCATTTTGAATGTCAGTCTTGCTGGATAAAGTATTCTTGGCTGCATGTTCTTCTCATTTAGGGCCCTGAATATATCTTGCCAGCCCTTACTGGCTTGCCAGGTCTCTGTGGACAGGTCTGACGTTATTCTGATGGGCTTTCCTCTGTAAATAAGGAGCCTCTTTGTCCTAGCAGCTTTCAAGAGATTATACCTACAATTATCATTCCTCAATTTGACTATCAGATACCTTGATGTTTTTTTTGAATCTATAATCTTGGGTGGAGACTGGTGGGTTCTAATACATGAACGCTGGTTCCATTCGTGAGATGCGGAAAATTTTCATAAAGTACTTGTTCCACTATATCTTCTATACTTCTTTCTTTCTCCTCCCCTTCAGGGATTCCAATAATTCTGGCGTTGGAATGTTTCATGGCATCATTTATTTTCCTGATTCTGTTTTCGTAGTTTCTAAGCTGTTTCTTCCAGGCTTCCTTCTGATCCGTTCTCTCTGTTTGTCCTCCAGATCACTAATTCTATGTTCTATCCCAGTTACCCTAGCTTGGAGAGAATTTAGATTATATTGGATCACATTGAGAGTGTTGTGAACCTCATCCCTGGTAGCTTTAAGCTCCAAACTAACATTAGGAACATCCTGTCTGGTAGCTTTCATCTCAGCTCTAATCAGTTCCTTTTGGTCCTGCATGGCTTTATCCAACCTAGCTAATGCCTGGATAATTGTTAGCCTGAATTCTCTTACTGACATATTGTCTATGTTGATAGCCATTAGCTCTGTTGAAGAAGTTCCATCCTCTGTATTTTTCTTCTTTAGGCATTCCTCCTCCTAGTAATTTTGGTGAGAGATGACTTAACAGATGTATCTGGATATATCGACTGTGGTGCAGACAAAGTGCACCCTGGAACACTTCTGAGCAATGAAGATTCCCCAACCAAACGAGAGAAAAAAGAAAAGAGAGAGAGAGGAAAGAAAGGGAAGATAAAAAAGAATGTGCAGCCCAAATGGGACTCAAGGTACAATTTAAAAAGTATACAAACAAAAACAGATGAACAAAAAGACTGATAAAAGTATATGACAAGAGAAAATAAAAAAATATATATAATGAAATAAAGGAAAACCTCGTCACAAAGAACCCCAAGTGTAAGATTTCTATACTATCAGGACAAAAACCAAAACTCAGAAACAGTGCTGGGAGAAAAAGATGGGAGAGCGGTTATAAATTCTCAGGGGGTATGAGGAAGGTTGTTTTGATTCTTCTTCAATGTATCTTGATATCTTTGTTAAAGTATTCAACTTTCCTAAGATCAAGGGGGATGAAAAATTGGTTTACATAGTATTTAATGGAGTATGGGGCTTATTTTGAAGTTCAACTCTATATGAATATTAGAAAATAAAAATAAACAGGCATAAACTAGACTAAACTAAACTAAAGTAAAAAAAGAAATTCAAAAAATAGAAATAGAAATGCAAAAGAGAAACACAGGTGTATTAATCAAAAAGTTCAGGTTAGAAGGCTATTATGGAATTTGTTTATTGGACAGCTCACTGTGATGGTAAATATTAAAAAATTATCTATAAAAAAGTTAAAAATAAAAGTTGTCCTATGAAGTAGTGGGTGGTAGTTCTCCTGCAGTCTTTTTTTTTTTTTCCTTTCTTGGTTTGTTTTCTGAAGGAGGGGTTAGCCATGTGGGTTTTCAGTCAATTATGTTCCTTGAATTAAGTCCTCCCAACCCCTTCAAGGGGGTGGGCTCTGAGGAAACTTTTTTTTTTTTAGCCTTCTGTTCTCTAGTGGTTTTTATGTTTGTTCACCTTTTTTTATCCTCTCACCTTGACCACTTTTGATGGTTTTTGTAGTTTTAGAGTAAAACAATCTGCACCCTGACCTCCCTCTCAGAGAAAAGCCTCAGTCTGACTGCAGAGCCCAAATAAGTTCCCCCTTGGCCACTGGGAGAGCAGGTTCCGAGTTCCGGTCCCTGGGGACTCAGGATCTCCTACTTATACCCCAAACCACAGCAGCAATGGCTGTCTGGGAGCTCCAGACCACCATAGAGGTTCCAAGCAGGTATCACACACTAAGATTTTCCCACTGGTGCAGCCTGGGAATGCCTGGACTTTCTGGGTCAAAGAGCTCCCTGCTTGCACACACCTCTTTCAGGGGAGGCTGTGGGTCGTGCGGCCGTCTCAGGCTCTAAGAATGGGCACAGGTCTGAAAGCACCAGGCTGGGCCTTCACACACCTCTGTCAGGGGAGAGTTTGGGGTGTTTGTCTTTGGCTCTGAAACAATGGCGCGGGTCAAAGAGCGCCGGAGGGCCTTTTGTACTTCTCTCAGGGGAGGATGAGGGGCGTGGATATCTCAGGCTCTGTATCAGGACTCGCATGTTCTGCCAACTGGCGTGGCTCCCATTCCCTCACAGGAGCCAGAGCCCATGCATTCTCAGGCATGCTGGCAGCTTATGGACCAAGAAGACATGGTTTCTCCGCCCACTCTCTCTGTCTCAATGGCAGGGGAGGCTGTCCTGGGACCTGGGACTTAAGCCCCTGTCCCTAGCTGCCCCGATTCACACAACCCCCCCCCCCC
>NW_026740067.1:33109-60775 GCF_022355385.1 Mustela nigripes | reverse complement strand
ACTACATAATTCTTAAATGGACTATCCACCAAGATGATCTAACAATTGTAAATATTTTATGCCCCAATATGTGAGCATCCAATTACATAAAGAAAACTGTTTCAAGATAAAGAGTCATATTGATATGAACACATTAAAAGTAGGACATCCCAAAACACCTTTCTCATAAATAGAGAGATTATCAAAGCAGAAAATCAATAAAGAAACAAGAGAATTGAATGACACACTAGACCAGATGGACCTCATAGATATATACAGAACATCCCAACCTAAAACAACAGAATGTTCATTCTTCTCAAGTGCATATGGAACCTTCTCAAGAATAAACCACATACTGGGTCAAAAATCAGGACTCATCCGAAACCAAAAGACTGAGATTATTCCCTGCATATTCTCAGATCACAATGTTTTGAAACTGGAGCTCAATCACAAGGAAAAGTTTGGAAGGAGCTCATCCACCTGTAACTAAAGACCACATTGCTTAAGAATGTTTGGATCAACCAGGCTATGAAAGAAGAACTGATACAATTCATGTAAGCAAATGGGAATGAAGACACTTTGGTGCAAAACCTATGGGATACAGCAAAGGTATTCCTAAGGGGTAATACATAGCCATCCAAGCCTCCCTCAAAAAAACTGAAAAATCCAGAACACAGCAGCTGTCTCTACACCTTAAAGAACTGGAGAATAAACAACAAACCAAACCAACTCCACACATAAGAAGGGAAATAATCAAGATTAGAGCTGAGATCAAAGAGGTAGTATCCAGAGATACAGTAGAATATATCAATGAAACTAGAAACTGGTTATTTTGGAAAGGATTAATAAGATTGATAAACTATTGGCCACACTAATCCAAAACAAAAGAGAAAAATCCTAAATTTATAAAATTATGAATGAAAAGGGAGAGATCACAAAAACACCAAGGAAGTAGAAACAATAATCAGAAGGTATTATCAACAGTTATATGCCAAAACTCTAAGAAAACTATATGAAATGGATGCATTCCTGGAAAACTATAATCTCCCAAAATAGAACCAGGGAGAAATCAACAACCTGAATAAAGAAATATTTAGTGGTGAGATTGAAGTAGTGATCAAAACCTCCCAAAAAACAAGAGCCTAGGACATCAGGGATTCCCTGGGGAATGCTACCAAGCTTTCAAAGACGAAATAACACTTATACTCCTGAAGCTGTTTCAAAAAATTGAAGCAGAAGGAAAACTCCCAGACTCTTTCTATGAAGCCAGCATTACCCTTATCCCCAAACTAGGAAAAGAACCCTCCAAAAAGGAGTATTTTAGACAATTATCACTGATGAATATGGATGCTAAGATTCTCAATAAGATCCTAGCAACCAGGATCCAACAGCACATTACAGATTATCACCATGACCATGTGGGATTTATCCCTGGGCTACAAGGAATGTTCAACATTTCCAAATCAATCAATGTGATAGAACAAATAAATAAGAGAAGAGAGAAGAGCCATATGGTTCTCTCAATCGATGCAGAAAGAGCATTTGACAAAATCCAGCATCCGTTCCTGATTTAAACACTTCAAAGTATAAGGATAGAGGGAACATTCCTGAACTTCATCAAAACTGTCAATAAAGAAACACAGCAAATATCATCCTCAATGGGAAGTAGCTTGCAGCATTCCCATTGAGATCAGGAACACAACAAGGATGCCGACTTTCACCACTGTTGTTCAACATAGTATTAGAAGTCCTAGCAACAGCAATCAGATAACAAAGAGAAATAAAAGGTGTTGAAATTGGCAAGGAAGAAGTCAAACTCTCTCTTCACAGATGACATGATTCTTTATATGGAAAACCCAAAGACTCCACCCCCACAACTACTAGAATTCATACAGCAATTCAGTAACGTGGCAGGATACAAAGTCAATGTACAGAAATCAGTGGTTTTCTTATACACTAACAATGAAAATACAGAAAGGGAAATTAGAAATTAGAAAAAGAAATCAATTAGAAATTAGAAAAAGAAATAAATTCTTTTTACGATAGCACCAAGAAGTATAAGATACCTGGGAATAAACCTAAGCAAGGGGAGCCTCCATTTTTTTTATTGCACCTTATTAATAGCTTCTTTTTATATCAACTTGGTTAGATTTTAGTTCTTTGATTTCTCCAGAGAGGGCCTTTATATCTCCCAAGAGGGCTTCTCTAGTATCTTCCATGCCTTTTTCGAGCCCAGCTTGAACTTTGAGAATCGTCATTCTGAACTCTAGGTCAGATATTCCGAATATTTGTATTGATTAGGTCCCAGCCTTTGGTACTGCCTCTTGTTCTTTTTTTGTGTGGTGAATTTTTCTGCCTTGTCATTTTGTCCAGATAAGAGTATATAAAGGAGCAAGTAAAATACTAAAGGGGTGGCAAAGACCCCAGGAAAATATGCTTTAACCAAATCAGAAGAGACCCCAAATCATGGGAGGATGAAAAGGGACAAAAATGGCTTCAAAGAAAATTAAAAAAAGAAAACAAATAAAGAAAAAGTATTTAAAAATATACATATATGTTAGATAAACTAGTTAAAAAAAGTTAAAAAGAAAAAGGTAAAAGTTAAAAAAATAGCGGCAGAAGCAGAATTTTAAAAACTTAAATTAACTGCAAGACTAAAATTAAATTAACTGCAAGACTAAAGAATCATGGGAAGAAAGCCACGAGTTCTGTGCTTTGCTTTCTCCTCCTCTGGAATTCCGCTGCTCTCCTTGGTATTGAACCTGCACTCCTTGGTAGATGAACTTGGTTCTGGCTGGATCTCTTGTTGATCTTCTGGGGGAGGGGCCTGTTATAGTGATTCTCAAGTGTCTTTGTCCCAGGTGGAATTGCACCGCCCTTACCAGGGGCCGGGCTGAGTATTCCTCTTGGCTTTGCTTCTGGGAGCTTTTGTTCCCTGAATGCATTCCATAGAGTTCCTGATGAAGGGAATTAAAATGGCAGCCTCCCAGTCTTTAGCCCAGAGGAGCCAAGGGCTAGGGCCCCACTCCTCAGTGCACCCTCGGAGAATAGCGCCCAATCACTCCCGTCTCCCTGGCCTCTGGTTGCACCCCGAGCTCACCCAGCCTGTGACTGGGTTCAAGGTAACGCCGAGCTGAAATCCAACTCCTCATTTATGTCTCTGTAACCGGCTTCTCGATTCTAATACCTGCAAGCTCTGCAACACTCAGACACCCCCAATCCTCCTGTGACCCTGATGGACGAGGGACCACACTGACACCATGTGGGCTTCACACCGGTTTAGCCTCTAGAGTGATGTCCCTCAGTGGAACAGACTTTTAAAAGTCCTGATTTAGTGCTCCATTGCCCTGCCACTTGCCGGGAGGTGGCCCCTCTCACCACGGTCTATCTTCCTGTTGCTTTGGATTCACTTCTCCACCAGTCCTATCTTTCAGAAAGTGGTTTATTTTCTGTTTCTAGAGTTGCTGTTCCTCTTCTCTTTGATCTCCTCTTGGATTTATAGGTGTTTGCAATGTTTAGAGAAGCTATCTAGCTGATCTCCTGCTACCTGATGTAGTCTCAGCCTGCTCTTCTCTGCCATCTTGACTCCTCATCCTGTACATTGATTTTTTACCCTGACACATTCCTGAATTGCTGTATGAGTTCTAGTAGTTTGGGGGTGGAGTTTTTTGGATTTTCCATATAAAGAATCCTGTCATCTGCGAAGAGAGGGAATTTGACTTCTTCAGTGCCAATTTGAATACTTATTATTTCTCTTTGTTGTCTAATTGCTGTTTCTGGAACTTCTAAAACTATGCTGAACAAGGATGGTAAGAGTGGGCATCCTTGTCATGTTCCTGATCACAAAGGGAAGGCTGTCAGTTTTTGACATTGAGATGATATTCGCTGTGGGTTTTTCATAGATAGATTTTATGAAGTTGAGGAATGTTCCCTCTATCCCTATACTTTTAAACATTTTAATCAGGAACGGTGCTGTGTCTTTCCAAATGCTTTTCTGCATCAATTGAGAGGACTATGTAGTTCTTCTCTTTTTCTCTTATTGATTTGTTCTATCACCTTGATTGATTTGTGAATGTTGAACCACTCTCACAACCCAGGGATAAATCCCACCTGGTGATGGTGGATAATATTTTTAATGTACTGTTGGATCTTATTAGTAGGATCTTTTTGAGAATCTTAGCATTCATATTCAGCAGGGACATTGGTCTGAAATTCTCCTTTTTGGTGGGGTCTTTGCCTGGTTTGGGGATCAGTGTAATGCTGGCTTCATAGAAAGAGTCTGGAAGTTTTCCTTCTGCTTCATTTTTTGGAACAGCTTCAGGAGAATATGTAAAATAACCAGAGATACGTAAAGAAAGAACATCATTCTTACAGGGTCTATCCACTTAAAGGGTCTATCTAACACCTAATGATTGTAAATATTTAGACCCCCAATATGGGAAGAGCCAACTACATTCAACAAAAATTAATCAAGATAAAGAGACATATTGATGTGAATACAACAAAGTAAGGAATCCTATCACTCCACTCTCAGTAATAGACAGCTCATCAGTGTGGCAATTCCTTTAGAAATTAAAAATAGAGCTTCCCTATGACCCTGCAATTGCTTACTGGGTATTTACCCCAAAGATACAGATGTAGTGAAAAGAAGGGCCATCTGTACCCCAATGTTCCGAGCAGCAAAGGCCACAGTTACCAACCTGTGGGTATAAACAAGGTGCCTTTCAACAGTCAAATTGATAAAGACGACATGGTCTAAAGTCACTATGGAGAATATATATTATACTATCAGAAAAGACGAATATCCAACTTTTGTATCAACATGGATGGGACTAGAAGAGATTATGCTAACTGAAATAAATAAAACACAGAGAGTCAATTACCATATGGTTTTCCTTACTTGTGGAGCATAAGGAATAACACAGAGAATATGGGGCAATGGAGAAGAGAAGTAAGTTGGGGGAATTTGAAGGTGGAGATGAACTGTAGGAGACTGTGCAATCCGAGAAATAATCTGAGAATTTGGAGAGGTGTTGGGGGGTTGTGTGAGCCTTGTGGGGTGTATTATGGAGGGCACGTATTGCATGTAGCACTGGGTGTGGTGCATGAACCATGAATTCTTAAATACTAAAAAGGAATTTTAAAATAATTTAAAAAAACAATGTCAGTTTCACTGTTCCTATTGTTTGTATTTCATTTACTTCTTCAATAATGTTTATTATTTCATTTTATCTCCTAACTTTGGAATTAGTTTGTTCTTTTTCTAATTCCTTATTGTGTAAATTTAGGTTGTTTTATTTAGTTTTTTTTTTATTTTTTTAAATATATGCATCTATCCCTATATTCTTCCTTCAAAGAAATGGCTTTTGTAGCATACCATAAGTTCATTTATTTTTCCTTGTTCAAGATATTTTCTGATTTTCCTTTTGTTGTTGTTGTTGTTGTTGTTGTTCCATTGCTTATTCAGGAGTGTGTTGTGATTTCCACCAGTTACTATCTTGCTTAGTTTTCCTTT
This sequence comes from Mustela nigripes, assembly GCF_022355385.1. Taxonomy (NCBI): domain Eukaryota; kingdom Metazoa; phylum Chordata; class Mammalia; order Carnivora; family Mustelidae; genus Mustela; species Mustela nigripes. The sequence continues at coordinate 55,281 of NW_026740067.1, read as the reverse complement.
GCTAGGTGATTTCTTTTTTCATAACATTGTGGTCATAAATATACAAAATAGGATTGGAATCTTTTTAAATTAGTTGAGGCGGGATTTGTGGTCCAACAAAGTGTCTATGGTAAAGAATATTAGAGAACAACTAGAGAAGAAGAGAATGTTGAGAAGAACTTATATTATGGTTCTGACAGGCGCAATCTCATACATGTGTCTCTTAAGCCTATAGTGCCATTGATGTCTGCTATTCCTTACCACCTTTCCATCTGGATGATCTGCCCTGTTCTGAAGGTGGGATATTGTAGTCCTACAATTATTTTATTGTGGTCTATATCTCCCTTAGATTCTGTTAATATGCTTCAAATATTTAGATACTCCCATGTTGGTTTCACATATATTTGCAATTCTTGTATCTTCTTGATGAATTAATACCCTATCATGAGTAAGGACCTTCTTTGTGTCTTGTAACTGATTTAGATTTAAAATATGTCTATATGACATAGGAACAACCACTTATGCTCTGTCTTGCTTGCCTTTTGCATGAACTATCTTTTTTCATTCCTTTACATTCAAGCTATGGGTATCATTAACGTTGAACTGAATCTCTTATTGGCAATATATTATTGGATATTGTTTTGTTGCTATTGTTTTGTAGTTTTTCTGTTTTTGTCTTTTTTTTTAAATCCATTCAGTAGCTCTGTTTCTATGGACAGAATTTGGTCCTGAATGCTTTAGTTAATTATTGATGCATAAGGTCATAACTGTTTCATTTTGTTGGTTTCTGAATTTAATTATTTTCTAGTTTCTCCGTGTTTGGTGTTTTCTTTGGGGATTTATGTCTTTAGTGCTATTCCTCACTTGCTTCTTATATTTTGTGTATACTATAAATTTTTTATTTGTGGATAGTAGAAGGTTTAAAGTCATATTTCTAGACATATAAAGTCTCTTTTTTATAATGATGTAACTTGGATGGAATAGAACCTCATTTTAATTCACCTTCAGTCACATTTCCTGTAACTAATGTCACATTTAATCCCCTTTATTTCACACATATACCCACTAACCATCCTTATAACCACCTCAGATTTCTGTACATATTTAAGAGTCTGGTTTATTCTATATCACTTTTTCTCCATTTTTTCATTTGTGTCTTAAATTACATAAATGAGTGAAATCATATGCTATTTGTCTTTCTGTAAATGGTAGATTTCACCTAGCCTTATGCTTTCTAGCTCCCTCCCACATGAAGCAAGTGACAAGATTTCATACTTGATTATGGTTGAGTAAGATTGAGAGTCTATGGTGTATATGGAGGACAGGGAGATGGTGTAGAATTTGGGAACTACAGTCTTGTCTTGATACAGAGCACAAATAGAAGATTTTCCAATCGATTTAAACATGACAGAACTTGATCTGATGCCTACAGATTAAAATCCACAGCAAAAAAGAGAAGCCACATGGAATACATGAGGGAGTGTGGAGATGTGGCTTAGGGGAGAAGTGGATGGCTGGTGCTGCAGAGGGGAGAGAACTATGGCCAAAGAGAAAGATACATGAGAGAGGAGCACACTGGGAACCCACAAGGAGAATGTTACCCAAAGCTGTTGGCTGTGAAAATGAGGGACTGAATGACATGAGTTCTTGCAACCAGGGGGGCTTAAAACCCTGAGTTTTAAGTCATCAGGATTAGCTGACATCAAATCTGGAGAACACTGTGTTGTTCCTGGAGGGAACACAAGCAAACAACTAGGTGCAGACAGCCTGGAAACAATGGACAGAGACAATACTTAGAGACACATTGGAGAGATTATTTGTTCTTGGAGTCTATCACTGAGGGGCAGTGCTTGTGGAGATGTCTCTGTGGGGTCAAAGGAAACATCGGGCTCTCCCAACACAAGCATAAATACCAAGCTACCTGCCAAAAGCAAGGCAGAGAGGACATTGGTTTCCTGACTTGCAAACATGAAGTCCCAAGCCCTGCACTCAGGTGGTACTGCCATTCTCAGTCAAACCCATTTGGTTCCCATAGAACAGGCCCTACCTTATGGAATAGAATAAAGCCCTGCCCATGGTCTCCTGAGCATAGCATTCTACAGTCCATAGTTCTGTTGAGTTGGTGTTAAGTTTCCTTTAACAGGCAAACCAGAGTCCATGAAGGAAAAGTCACCATATCATGCCAGGCACCAAACACTCCGCATGGCAGGCAAGAAGAGATTCTGCAGATGAATGGCAGAGGGTAGAGGGAAGCCACAACACAACAGCAGAGTACATGTGACACACACTACATGATCTTCTCTTCCTAATGCCATTACTCTCAGTACCTGTCCATAAAATATAATGGGGTTTTCAAATACAGAGCAGAAGTCAGAGACTTAGAGAAAATGCAAAGATGAAAGAATCCAAAGTCAAATAATCAGAAAAGATCATGACCAGGCAGTCTAAAACCTAAGTGAAACAGATACATGTAACATTCACAATAAGGGGTTTAAAGAAGCAGCCTGGATACTCGCTGGATGTAGAAAGTATTAGAAGACAGCAGGGATACCTGTAACACAGAAATAAAAGTATAAAAAATATAATAAAATAAATTAAAATCCGGAGTGAAAAGATTGGAGCAGAGAAACTGCAATGAACAGAGGCTAGAAGACCCAGAGGATCAAATTATTGACCTGGGAAACAAAATAATGGAAAATAATGAAGCTAAACAAAAGAGAGTAGGAAGAATTATGGAACATGTGGATGGATGTAGTGAAATCACTGACTCCATCAAATGTATTAATATGTCTATTGTAGGAATCATAGTAGAGAGAAAGAGGGCCAAAACTTTATTTGAGGAAACCATCGCTGAGAACTTACCTAATCTGGAAGAAGAAACAGAGATCCAGATTCAGAGTCACAGAGGGCTCCCATCAAAGTCACCAGAAGCAGAACAACACAAGACATTCTGTCATTAAATTTGCAAAATCTAGCAATAAAATAATTCTCTTTAAAGTGGCAAGACAAAAGAAGTCCTTAGCTTACAAAGGAATACCCATGTGCTAACTGCACATCTCTCCACAGAAACTTGGCAAGCTAGAAGTCATTGACATGATATATTCAGAGTGCTTAGTCTTAGTAGGGAAAGTCTACAGCCACGAATATGCTATACAGTAAACCTGTCATGCAGAAAAGAAAGAAATATGAAGATTTTCCCAGACTTACAAACTGTAGAGGAATTAAGGGTCATTCAATCAGCCCTACAAGAAATATCAAAGGACACCTTTGTCTGAAAAGGAGAAACCAAGAGTGACTAGGACAAGAAAGGAACAGAGAAAATCTTCAGAAACAATGACAAGATGACAAATATAATAACACTAAATTCAGATCTATTAGCAATTTTTCTGAATATGAAGAAGAGACTCTTTATAGACCTATGAACACTTTTGGACTGAAACTGAGGGTAGGGAGAAAAATTCATCAAGCAAATGGGTATCAAAGAAAGCCACAACAAAAAAACTTGGAGTAGCAATGCTTTTAACAAACAATCTAGACTTTAAATCAGAGAGTGTAACATGATATGAAGAAGGGAACTATGTTATAATTAAGGGGTCTCTCCATCAAAGAGAGAATAAACTTGTTTCTGCCTCCACAATGGAAGCAACTGAGTATATAAGCAATTAATAGAAAATATAAAGAAACATAAAACAAATATTAGGGGACTTTAACACCCAACACGAAGCAATGGACAAATCATCTAGGCAGAAAAGCAACAAGGAAACAAGAGCTTTGCGTAATACCCTGAATCAAAGCGACTTAACAAATTTATTCAGGGCAGCCCATCATAAAGCAGCAGATCCAAATTCTTCACAAGTGCACATGGAACATTTTCCAGGAAAAACAAAAACAAAACAAACAAACAACAACAAGAACAACAAAACACATATTGGCTGGAAAATCAGGTATTGTCCAGTATAAAAATATTAAGACCAGGCTTGCCTGGGTGGCTCAGTGGGTTAAAGCCTCTGCCTTCGACTTGGGTCGTGATCCCAGGGTCCTGGGATCGAGCCCCCCATCAGGCTCTCTGCTCCGTGGAAAGCCTGCTTTCTCCTGTCTCTCTGCCTGTCTCTCTGCCTTCCTCTCTGCCTACTTGTCATCTCTGTCTATCGAATAAATAAATAGAAATTTTAAAAAATATTAAGACCAAACTAGGCATGTTTTTAGAAAACGGTGCTACGAAACATAAAATAAACTACATAAAAATAAATGGGGAGATCACAGATGGAAGTTAAAAAATATCCTGTTAAAGAATGAATGGGAGTGGGCAAGGATCACAGTGGAGTAGGGGACCATATTTTGACCAGTTCCCTAAATTGTGCTGGATATTTACCAGAGCATTTTTAATGCCCACAAAATCAACCTGTGATATAAAAAGATATATCTATGTCTCAAAAAGAGGATATTTCCAGTGGTTGGTCTTAAGATATAAGACCATGCCTCTCTGGGAAGTTATTAGAAGATGAATGGAAAGAGAGGAAGCTATTGGACCTCAAATGAATCCCATGCTGGGGACCAGGCACAGACCTACAGAACAGTAGCAACAGGGGAAGCACTTGAAGGGAATGCCCCCAAACTGATTGTCGCTCTCACCAGCAAGAACGACCAGGAGACCTCAGCAAAGCAAGCTTTATTTCTGCATAGCTGTTGGGATCTCTCTCTCCCCCACCCGTGCATGTCTATAAATACCAAGGTTGCACAACCAATCACTCGCAGCCACATAGATACAAAATCCTAAGTTCCACCTACTGGCTCGCATCCAGCCGCCATCTTAATGGCCTGTTTACTTCCGGGCACCAAAAAAGTCGTGCGGCGCCCCGGGCCCCCCTGCAGGCCCAGCTGGAGCAGCTCCGCACGGTGGCCACCAGGAGTCCGTGACAGTTTGAGGCAGCGGGGGCCAAGGCAACCAGCGGACATGGCAGAGCCCAGAAGCATCACCGCGCATGCGCTACAAGCCTCTCGGGCACTGAAAACTGATACTTGGAGCTGTGGGGGCACACATGTGAACTAGGGATGACATACAGTACTAAATCACAAAGGGCAGAAAAGTGCCTGGACCTGGAATTGAGGCTGGGAGAGCTGCAGTGGGGCATACGATCGAGTTTGTTCCATTGTTGCATGGTGCTGTGGTTTCTAACAACACAGGGAGTGCTCACTGAGGGGTAGACTCTGATCTCTCTGATCTGAATTGAGGTTTGAAAAAGGACATATTTCCTCTGTACTTGGGGGACATGGAAAGCCACCAGAGAAAGCCACCAGAGATCAAAAGTCCCCTTAAACCCCTCTCGCTGAGTCCATCTTCTCACAGGGAGTAGGGCATCACTGTTCAAACAGTATTGCCTGAGCAACAGTGTGTCAGGGCCCTCTCCCAGAAGACAGTCTGGAAGAACAAGAGGCTGAAAACCCAAATATCCCTATAAAAAAGGTGCTTTTTCCTTGGGCTGTGGTCAATAACTGGGAATCTGTACACTTCCTAACCACCTCTCAACAGAAAGACTCAGAGAAGTAACCCTCAACACAGGAAAAAATCAGAGATTGTGACTCTGGCACAAAACAAATGCATATGATTATAAGCAAGATGTCAGCAATAGACTACAGGATAACAGTGATGCAGACAATGGCTAGGATGCATAGAACCTTTAATGGCAACATCAATTCCCTAAGGGTGGAAGGGAGAGCTGATGGTAGAACTTAAAAATTCTCTCAGTGAGATCTAATACAATCTAGATACTCTAACAGCTAGGGTAAATGAGGCAGAAGAAAAAACTAGTGGTCTAAAATACAAAGTTATAGAAAAAAAGGAACAGGAGTAGGCCAAGAACAAATACCTTAAAACCCATGAAAACAGTTAAATAAATAATCCATAAACATTCCAATGTCAGAATTACTGGGATCCTTGGGGGCGGGGGGGTGGAGAGACGGAGAGGACTAGAATATATATTAGAGCAAATCACAACCAAAAACATCCCTAAACCAGGGAATGAAACAAGAGTTCCAGTCCTAGAGGCAGAGGTGATTCTCCCAATCCAAGGGGAAAAAAACAACACCCTGACATGTAATACTAACACTCACAAATCTCATAACCAAGAAACCATCTTTTTTTTAAGAGCAATTAATTAATTAATTAATTAATTAATTAATTAAATTTGACAGAGATCACAAGTAGGCAGAGAGAGAGCATAAGGCAAGAAGGCTCCCTGCTGAGCAGAGAGCCCAATGTGGGGTTCGATCCCAGGATCCTGGGATCATGATCCGAGCTGAAGGCAGATGCTTTAACCAACTGAGCCACCCAGGCACCCACAAGAATCCATCTTAAGGGCAGCTAGGGGGAAGAGATTCTTGACATAGAAAGGGAAAACTTTTGAATAACATCAGGCTTGTCCACCAAGAGCAAAGGAACTGAGAAAGGGATAGAAAGACATATGTAATGTACTAAACAAGAGAAACATGCACCCAAGAATTCTGCTGTCATGCAGAACAGGTGGAGAGAAAAGGACCTTCCAGGATTGGCAGAAAGATTAGTGATTACTAAGCCACCCTGCAATAAGTATTAAGGGGCACTGTCCTATAAAAGGAGAAAATACCCAAGTAAGATCAGAGCAGAAGTATACATAGGCAATCTATAGAAAAAAGTTCATCACATGCCACATGATGACAATAAAATCCAATCTTTCAATAATCACTCTCAATGTGACTGGCCTAAATGCTCCCATCAAATGGCACTTGGTTGAAGGTCTGATAAAAGGACAGGACCCACTCACATACAGTCTATTAGAGACTCATTTTGAACTGAATGTTACATCCAGGGTAAAAGTGAAGGGATGGAGTAAAAACTTTCCTGTCAATGGTCCTCGAAAAATGCTGGGTTAGCAATTCTCATATCAGACAAATTATTTTAAGATAAACTCTGTAGTTAGAGATGAAGAGGTACACTATATTATACTTAAAGGGTGTATCCAACAAGAAGATCTAACAATTGTAAATATCTATTCTCCACCATGGGAGCATCCAACTACAGGATCCAACTGTTAACCAAACTAAAGAGACATATTGATAATAACATAGTAATAGTAGGAGACCTCAATCCTCCAATCTCAGCAATGGACAGATCATCTGAGAAGAAATTCAGCAAAGAAACAAGAGCATAGAATAACACACTGGACCAGTTGGACCTCAGAGACATACACAGCACATTCTACCCAAAGACAACAGGATACTCATTCTTCTCCACTGCAAATTGAACTTTCTCCAAATAGACCGCCTATTAGATCACAAATCAGGTCTCCCTCGATACCAAAAGATCGAGTTTGTTCCGTACATATTCTCAGACCACAGTATTTTGAAACTGGAACTCAATTACCAAAAAAAAAAAAAAAAAAAAGTTTTGGAAGGAATTCAAACACTTGGAAGGTAAAGACCATCTTGACCAAGAAAGGTGAGTTAGCCTGGAAACCAAAGAAGAACTTATATACTTCATGGAAATTAATGAGAATGAAAACATATCAGTCCAAAACTTTTGGGATATGGCAAGATTTCTCCTATGGTGGAAACACAATGGCATCTAAGCCTCACACAAAAGGAAGAAATATATATCCTGAATTAACAAACTATCTCTACACATTAAAGAACTAGAGAATCAACAACAAACTGAGCTTAAGCCATGCAAGAGGAATTCAATGAATTAGAAACCAGAAATACAGTAGAACACACCAACAAAACTAGAAGCTGGTTCTCAGAAAGAATTACTGACATTGATAAACCACTGGATAGACTTAATCAAAATAAAGAGACAGGATTGATTATCTATTGGAGGAGGGGGGAGATCACAGGAAACTAGTAGCCCCTGTTTCAACGGGCTAATGTAAGCTAATATCTACCAGAACAATCTGAACACTAGGAAGTAAGCCTGAGATGTGTGATTATAGACTTCTGGATCTCTATGGTGCAGAAGACATCGTGGAGAAGTAGGGCAGAGTGGGAATGCTCACACTGATATTAAAGGATAAACTGAAGGGAGACAGAGCCACCAGAACTAACCCACTGGGAAGCAATACCCCAACAAAAAATAGCTCTCTTATTGGGGCTCTTAGAGTCTGCTGGCTCAGTGGGTTAAAGTCTCTGCCTTCACCTGAGGTCATATCCTATGGTCCTGGGATTGAGTCCCACATTGGGCTCTCTGCTCAGTGGGGAACCTCCTCCTTCCTCTCTCTCTCTCTACCTGTCCTCTGCCTACTGGTGATCTCTGACTGTTAAATAAATAAAATATTTTTTAAAAAGCACTCAAAAAGAGCAAAACACCTTAAAATCAACTGGTGGAATCTGGCAATCACCTCGGGGGCCTAATTCTAAATTCCCAGGATGGCCTCCCCTGGAGTCCACTCCTGTCAGAAAGAATCTGGCACGGCCTCCAGTCTATGTTCCCTGAGCCTACGTTTTTTTTGCCTATTGCACCACTTTTTGGCTGGGCACTCTACTACCCCCACTTGAGAGCCTGTTTGGGTGCCAATGCGTGGTCTCTAGGATCTCAGCATTCCACAACCAGCCACATGCTCAAAATGCTCCCAGCCTCTGCCTGAAATAAATTGGGATGGTCTCCTGTCAGGATCCCTTGGAGGCAGCCTTCTGACAACTGTGCCACCACTGGGTCTGAGTGTACCTGGTCGTTCTGGACTCCGGATTGCAATCCTGGCAAAGACAGACACTGGAAGTGAGTCCAGGACAAATATTATTTGTGGTTTAGTAATATGGGGCTGCAGAGACAAGAAGAGGCCTCAGGTGACCCCTGGGACTGTAGCTGAGGGTGATGCACACCTCTTGTGCTAGGTTGTGCTATTCAGGCAAGTTTTCAGAGAGGACTCTGTGCGTTGTGGACCACCCATGGTGAAACAGTCTGAGCTTGTATCTGAAGCAGAGGTCTGGGTGCAGAGAGATTCTTTCTTTGCTCTGGCCTTCATAAATACAGGAAAAAGCTTCCAAAGAACAAAAATCTCCAGAGAACAAAAGCCTAAAAAACACGTTTCCACAGCCCAGCCCCTTGAAAACCTGCTGGCTCCTCCTCCAGAAGAAAAAGTAAGAAAAGGAGAGGTTGTAAATTGTGAAATTTACATGAGATTGTATAAACACAACACGAGGAAAAACAATATATTAAGCTCCTGATATTGCCCTAAAACCTGTATATTTCGTAGATTAATTTTTTTTAATTCATTCTCATGATTCTTGTTCTTTTAATTTTTAAACCTACTTACCATTACAGCTAGAGATTTAATACAACATATATTCCATAATAATGTTTTACTTGGATTTTTTCATACATATATCTGTGCTTTCTTTTCTTTTTATTTTTTAAATAGAGAGATGATTATGTAGATATAGATGATAGATAGATAGATACATGCTAGATTTAAGCTTCATGGTAAGCCTTTTTCCCTATTCAATAATACCCCCTACATATAAACAAGTTTTGATTTCCCATTATCTTTGAAAGTTGAGTCCTTTAACAAAGATATCAAGATACACCCAGGAAGAATAAAAATAACCTTCCTTGCCCACGTCAAGGTTTGATAACCTCCCTCCCATTTTATTCTTCTGACAGTGTTTCTGTGTATTTGTTTTTATCTTGTATTATCTGTCTTAATCTTGGGGTTCATCTAGGGTGAGTTTTTCTTGTTTTTTCTCTTATCCTTTGCTTTTGTTGGTATTTTTGCTTGTTCATTTTTGTTTACATACTTTATAAATCCTACTTTTGGTGTTTATTTTGTAGATTTTCTCATTCTAATTTTTCTCTTTCTCTCTTTCTAATCTTTTTTCTTTCTTTTTGTTGGTGACTCCCAATTGCTCTGATACTTTCCAGAGTGCAACCTGCCTGGATCATGGTTGATACATTCAGTTATACAACCCCCTTCAATAACCTCTCACCAAAATGACTAGGAGGAATAACACCCACCAGAAGATTAATTCAGAGACTGTGCCCTCTCCCACAGAACTATTGGATGTGGGCCTAAACAGTATGTTGGAAAGGGAATTTAGGGTAACAATTATCCAGGCAATGGCTAGGTTGGAGAAAACCATTACTGAGAACATAGAATCTCTAAGGGTGAAAGTGAGAGCCAATCTGGCAGAAGTTAAAAAGGATATCAATGAGATCCAATCTAATCTACTCTAACAGATAGGGTCCCAAGGCAGAAGATAAAATTAGTTATCTGGAGGACAAACTGATTGTGAAGAAGGGTAAGGAGGAGGTCTAGAAAAAGCAGTTTAGAAGCCATGAAAACAGAATTAGGGAAATAAATGTCGCCATGACACATTCCAAAGTCATAATTATTAGGATCCCTAAAGGGGTGGAGAAAGAAAGAAAACTAAAAGATATAGTTTTAAAATCTGGATAAAAATTTCCCAGGTCTGGGGACTGGAACAAGCATTCACGATCTACAAGCAGAAAGGACACCCACCAAGAACAACGAAGCTAGAAAGACCTCCAGACACTTCATTGTGACGTTCATGAGTCATAATTTTAGACAAGAGGTGATTAATGCAGCTAGGGGGAAGAGATTCCTAACATACAGAGGAAGGCCCATCAGAATAAGGTCAGAACTGTCCACAGAAACCCGGCAAGACAAAAAGGTCTGCAAGATATATCACAGCAGTAAATGAAAAGAACACGCAGCCAAGAATATTTTATCTTGAAATAAAATAAAATAAAATTAATTATTTCAAAATTAATGGAGAGATTTGGAGCTTCCAAGACCAGCAAGTTTAAGAGTATGTAACCACTGAGCCAGCACTAAAAGAAATATTAAGTGTAGGGGGGCTATAAAAGAAGAAAAATCCAAGAAGAACAGAACTGAAATTTACAGAGAAAATTCATAGAAACCAGGACTTACAAGACAGCATGATGTCAATAAAAATGCACCTTTCAATAATCAATGTGGACAAACTAAATGATCCCATTAAATGGCACAGGTTTGGAAATTGGATTAAATGACAGGGCCCATCCACCTGTGTCTAAAGGACACATATTTGGAACCTAAAGATACATTGAAGCAGAAAGTGAAGGGATGGAGAAGCATCTCTAATATCAATGGGCCTCAAAAGAAAGGTTGATATCCAGATCTATAAAGAACTTCTCAAATGCAACACACACAAAACAGATAATCATATAAAAAATGGAGATATATCCTGAAAGAAGTTGCTGTGGCTGATATCAAAGATATTACTGCCTATGTTCTCCTCTGGGATTCTGATGGATTCTTGTCTCACGTTGAGTTCTTTTATCCATTTTGAGTTTATCTTTGTGTATGGTGTAAGAGAATGGTCGAGTTTCATTATTCTACATATAGCTGTCCAGTTTTCCCAGCACCATTTATTGAAGTTACTGTCCTTTTTCCACTTATATTTTGTTCCATTATGTCAAAAATTATGTTACCATAGAGTTGAGGGTCCATATCTGGGCTCTATATTCTGTTCCTCTGGTCTATGTGTCCATTTTTATGCCAGTACCATGCTGTCTTGGTGATCACAGCTTTGTAGTAAATCTTGAAATCAGGTAGCGTGATGCCCCCTGTGTTATTTTTGATTTTAAACATTTCCTTAGAAATTCTGGGTCTCTTCTTATTTCATACAAATTTTTGGATTATTTGCTCCAGCTCTTTGAGGAATACTGATGGAATTTTGTTCAGAATGGCATTAAAAGTATAGATTGCTCTAGGCAGTATAGACATTTTAACAATGTTTATTCTTCTTATCCAAGAGCATGGAATGGTCTTCCATCGTTTTGTGTCTTCTTCAATTTCTTTCATGAGTGTCCTGTAGTTTCTCGAATACAGATCCTTATCTCTTTGGTTAGGTTTACTCCCAGGTATCTTATGGTTCTTGGTGCTATAGTAAATGGAATTGATTCTCTAATTTCCCTTTCTCTATTTTGATTGTTAGTGTATGAAAAGGTCACTGATTTCTGGACATTGACTTTGTATCCTGTCACGTTTCTGAATTGCTGTGTGAGTTCTAGTAGTTTGGGGGTGGAGTCTTTTGGAGTTTCCATATAAAGAATTATATCATCAGCGAAGAGAGAGATTTTGACTTCTTCATTGCCAATTTGGATACCTTTTATTTCCCTTTTTTGACTGATTGTTGTTGCTAGGACTTCTAATACTATGTTGAGCAAGAGTGGTGAAAGTGGGCATCCTTGTTGTGTTCCTGATCTCAACTAGAAGGCTGCAAGCCTTTTCCCATTGAGGATGATATTTGCTGTGGGTCTTTCATAGTTTTGATTACGTTCAGGAATGTCCCCTCTATCCCTATACTTTGAAGCATTTTAATCAGGAACAGATGCTGGATTTTGTCGAATGCTTTTTCTGCATTAATTGAGAGGACCATGTAGTTCTTCTCTCTTTTCATATTAATTTGTTTTATCACATTGATTTGCGAATGTTGAACCATCCCTGCAGCCAGGGATGAATCCCACCTGGTCATGGTGGATAATCTTTTTAATATGCTGTTGGATCCTGTTTGCTAGGATCTTGTTGAGAATCTTAGCATCCATATTCATCAGTGACATTGGTCTGAAATTCTCCTTTTTGGTAGGGTCTTTGCCTGGTTTGGAGATCAGGGTAATGTTGGCTTCATAGAAAGAGTCTTGAAGTTTTCCTGATGCTTCAATTTTTTGAAACAGCTTCAGGAGAGTAGGTGTTATTTCTTCTTCGAAAAATGGGAAAAAAATATGAACAGACACTTCTCCAATGAAGACATACAAATGGCTAACAGACACCTGAAAAAATGTTCATCATCACTAGCCATTAGTGATATTCAAATTATAACCTCATTGAGATATCACATTACACCACTTAGAATAACCAAAATAGCAAGGCAGGAAATAACATGTTTTGTAGAGAATGTGGTGGAAGGGGGGCCTTCTTACACTGTTGGTGGGAATGCAAGTTGGTACAGTCACTTTGGAGATCAATGTGGTGATTCCTCAAGAAATTAAAATTAGAGCTTCCCTATCACCCTGAAATTGCACTCCTGGGTATTTAACACAATGATAGAGATGTACTGAAAAAAAAGGGCCACCTGCACCCCAATGTTCATAGCAACAATAGCCACAGTTGCCAAATGTGGAAAGAACCAAGATGCCCTTCAATGCACGAATGGGTAAGGAAGATGGGGGCCATATATACTATGGAATATTCTGCCTCCGTCAGAAAGGATGAATACCCAACTTTTGTTATTAACATGGATGGGACTGGAAGAGAATATACTGAGTGAAATAAGTCTATCAGAGAGAGTCAATTATCATATGGTTTCACTTATTTGTGGTGCATAACAAATAACATGGAGGACATAGGGAGATGGAGAGGAGAAGGGAGGTGAGGGAAACTTGAAGAAGAGGTGAACCATGAGAGACTATGGACTCTGAAAACCAGCCTGAGGGTTTTGAGGGGGGGGGGGGGGGAGTTTGGGGGAGTCAGGTGGTGGGTATTAAGGAGGGCACATATTGCATGGAGAACTGGATGTGGAGGAAAATAATGAATACTGTATGCTGAAAAGAAATAAAAAAAAGAGAGAGAGAGCTCGGTTAATGATTCTCATACCAGATAAATTAGATTTATGCTAAAGACTCTAGTCTGAAGTAGAGAAGCACACTACATAATTCTGAAATGGCAATACACCAAAAGCATCTAACAATTGTAAACATTTATGTCCCCAATATGGGAGTAGCCATCTACATAAACCAACTGTTCAACAAGATAAAAAGTCATATTGATATGAATACATTAATTGTATGGGATATTAACATGCCATTCTCAGCAAGAGACAAATCATCCAACCAGAAAATCAATAAAGAAACAAGAACATTGAATGACATATTGGACCAGACGACCTCATAGATATATACAGAACATTCCCCACCCAAAAATGAGAATACTCATTCTTCTCGAGCACACATGGAATTCTATCCAGAAGAGAACACATGCTGTGACACAAATCAAGGTCTGAATTGATACCAAAAGATTGGGATTATTCCCTGCATGTTCTCAGACCACAATGCTTTGAAAGTGGAATTCAATCACACACACACACACACACACACACACACACACACACACACACGTTTGGAAGGAATTTAAACATTGGTATCTAAAAATCAACCCGCTCAAGAATGTTTGGACCAATCAGGAAATCAATGAAAAACTTAAAAAAATCATGAAAACCAATGAGAATGAAGACATTTCAGTCCAAAACTTCTGGATATGGCAAAGGTGGTCCTTAGGGTGAAACACATAGTCATCCAAGCCTCTCTTAAAAAAATTGAAAAATCCGGAATACTCCCGCTTACTTTACACCTTAAGGAACTGGAAAATCAACAACAAATTAAGCCAACCACATGCTCAAGAAGGGAAATTATCAATATTAGAACAGAGATAAATGATTTAGAAACTAGAAATTCAGTAGAACACATCATAGAAATTAGAAACTAGTTCTTTGAAGAATCAAAGATATAAAACCAATGGTCAGACTTATTCAAGAGAAAAGAGAGAGGACCTTAACTCATAAAATTATGAATGGAAGGGTATATATCATGATTAACACCAAGGAAATATAAATTATCAGAAATTATTATCATCAGTAATATGCCAATAAGTTAAACAACCTAGAAGAAAACAATGCATTCCTGAAAACCTATAAACATCCAAGACTGACATAGGAAGAAACTGAAAACCTGAATAGACCAAAATCTAGTAAGAGATTGAAGCAATTGTCAAAAACCTCCCAAAGAACAAGAGCCCAGAACCTATGGGTTCCCTGGGGAATGCTACCAAACATTCAAAGACAAAAACAAAACAAAACAAAACAAAACAAAAAACAAAAAAAACCTATCCTGCTGAAGCTGTTTCAAAAAATAGAAAGAGAAGGAAAAATCTCACTTTCTATGAAGCCAGCACCCTAATCCCTGAACCAGGCAAAATCCCAACAAAATGTAGAAGTTCAGACCAACCCTGATGAAAAGGAGGCCGGGATTCTCAACAAGATTCTGGGTAATAGGATCCAACAGTAAATTTAAAAAGATTATCTACCAGGAACAATGGTATTTATCCCTGGGATCCAAAGGTGATTCAACTTTCACAAATCAATCAATGTGATACAACAAATCAAGATGAGAAGAGAGACGATATACATGGTATTCTAAATGGTTGCAGAGAAAGCATTTGAAAAAAAAAAAAAATACAGCCTTTGTTCCTGATTAAAACTCTTCAAAACTTAGGGACTAAGGGAACATTCCACAACTTCATAAAATCTATGAAAAAACCCACAGCGACTATAATTCTCAAGGGGGAGAAGCTGAAGCCTTCCCTTTGAGATCAGGAACACAGCAATTGTTGTTCAACATAGTAATAGTAGTACTAGCAACAACAATCAGACAACAAAAAGAAATAAATTTGTAAAGAAGAAGTCAAACTCTCTTCTCAGACGACATTATACTTTATATGGAAAAAACAAAAGAATGCATCCCCAAAATACTAGAACTCACACAGTATCTGTAATAAGGCAGGATACAAAATAAATGCACAGAAATCAGTTGATTCCTTATACACTAGCAATGAAAATACAGAGAGGGAAATTAGAACATCGATTCCATTTACTATAGCACCAAGAACCATAACCTACCTGGGAATAAACCTAACCAAAGAGATAAAGGGTTGTACTCAAGGAATTACAAAACACTCATGAAAGAAATTGATGAAGACACAAGAAGACAGAAACACTTACCATGCTCATGAATGGGAAGAATACAAATTCTTAAAATATTTATACACCCAGAGCAAACTATACTTTAAGTGCCATTTTTCAAACTCCTAAAACAGTCCTAAAATTTGATCGAATTAAAAGAGACCCCAAATTGATAAGGAAATGTTGAAAAAGATAAACCAAACTGGGGCCTAACGTTGCCTGATTTCCAGCTTTACTACAAAGTTGTGATCACCAAGACTGCATGGTACTGACCCCAAAACAGATACCATCACCAATAGAATAGAGGAGAGAGTAAATATGTGGACATGCAAGTCTCTGGAAAAAAATATATAATGGAAAAAAGACATTCTCTTTAAAATGGTCCTGGTAAAGTTGGATGGTTGTGTATAAATGAATGAAACTTGACCATTCTCTTACACCATACACAAAGACAAACTCAAAATGGATAATAGACCTCAATGTGAGGCAGTAATATATCAGAATCTAGAGGAGAACATAGGCAGTAACCTCTTTGACATTGGCCACAGCAACTCTTTCAAGGTATGTCTTCAAAGGCAAAGGAAACAAAAGCAAAAATGAGCTTTTGGGACTTCATCAAGATCAAAACCTTCTATACAGAAAAGGATACAGTCAACAAAACATAGAGGCAACCCACAAAATTGGAAAAGATATTCACAAATGACAATACAGACAAAGGGTTGATGTCCAAGATCCATAAATAACCCCCCAAACTCAACACTCAAAAAAGATAATCATGTCAAAAAATAGGCTGAAGACATGAGCAGACACTTCTCCAATGAAGACATACAAAGGCTAACAGACACATAAAAAGATTTTCATCATCTTTAGCCACCAGGGAAGTTCAAATCAAAACCACATTGAGATACCACCTTAAAATGGCCAAAATTCACAAGATAGTAAACAACAAGTGTTGGAGAGGATGTGGAAAAGGGGAAACCAGTGTAGGGGAAACCCTACACTGTTCGTGTGAATGCATGTTGGAGCAGCCACTTTGGAAACAGTGTGGAGATTCCTCAAAAAAATTAAAAATAGAGCTACCCTGGTTCACTGCAATTGTACTTCTGGGTAGTTACCCCAAAGATACTGATACAGTGAAAAGAAGGGCCATCTGTAGCCCAATATTCATAGCATCAATGGCCACAAATGCCAAACTGTGGGAACAGGCAAGATGCCCTAACAGACGAATGGATATGGAATATATGGTCCATATATACGATGGAGTATTATGCCTCCATCAGAAAGGATGAATACCCGTCTTCTCTATCAGCATGCACAGGATTGGTGGAGATTATGCTGAATGAAATAAGTCAATTATCATATGGTTTCACTTACTTGTGGAACATAAGGAATAAAATGGAGGATATTAGGAGAAGGAAAGGAAAAGTGAGTTTGGGGGGAATCAGCGTGGGGAGAGGAAGCATGAGAGACTATGGACTCTGAGAAACAAACTGAGGGTTTTGGAAGGAGGAGAGTGGGGGTTAGGTATGCCTGGTGGTGGGTATTAAGAAGGGCACATATTGCTTGGAGCACTGGGTATGTTGTATAAACAATGAATATGGGACACTGAGGAAATAAAATTAAATTAAGAAATAAAGAAGAATGAACACTTATTCTTCTAGAAACTCTTCCAAAAAAGAAATGGAAGTAAAATTCCCATACTCATTTTATGATGCCAGCATCCTTGATCCCAAATACAGATCAAGATCCCACTTAAAAAGATAGCAAATAAATATCCCTAATGAATGGATGCAAAAACTCTCCACACAATACCAGCCCATATGACCCAAAGGTCCATTAAAAGGATTACTCACCATGACGAAGTGGGATTTATTCCTTGGTGGAACTGTGGTTGAACATCTGCAAATCAATCTGTGTGATACAACATGTTAATAAAAGGACAAGAACCATGTGATACTCTCAATAGATGCAGAAATAACATTGGACAAACTGCAGCATCTTTTTTTAAAGATTTTATTTATTTGACATACAGAGATCACAGGTAGGCAGAGAGGCAGACAGAGAGAGGAGGAAGCAGGCTCCTTGCCGAGAAGAGAGCCCAATGTGGGACTTGATCCCAGGGCCCTGGGATCATAACCTGGGCTGAAGACAGAGTATTTAACTGTCATAGCCATCCAGGAGCACCAGCAGCACCATTTCTTAATAAAAAGATAGCAGATCTCAGTATCATGAAACCCATATACAAAAACTCTAGTGAGTACCATCCTCAACAGGGAAAACCTGAAAGCTTTTCAACTAAGGTCAGAAACATGATAAGGATGTCCACTCTCATCACTGTTGTTCAGTTATGGCGTGGAATTTCAAGCCTCAGAAATAAGACAAGATAAAAAAGTTAAAAGCATCAAAATTGGAAGGGAAGAAATGAAATTCTCACCCTTTGCAGATGACGTGAAAGTCTATGTAGAAAACCAAAAAAACTACAACAAAAAATTGACGTAGGAACCAGGACTGATACAGGAATTCAGCAATTTCATAGAATACAAAATGAATGTACAAAAGTCAGTTGCATTTCTACACAATAATACTGGACAGAGGAAAGAGAAATCAAATAATTAATCCAATTGCAATGGCGCTAAAAATGATAAAATACCAAGGAATAAACCTAACCAAAGAGGTAAAGAATCTTCATCTGAAAACTATAGAAAAGTTTTGAAGAAACTGAGGAAGACACAAAGAAATACAAAAACATTCCATGCTCATAGACTGGAAGAACAAATATTGTTATAAAATCTACACTACCCAAAGCAGTGTCACAGCCAATGCAATCCCTATCTAAATAAGATTAACATTATTTTTACAGAGTTGGAACAAACAACCTTAAAATTTTTAGTGGGCCAGAAAGGTTTCTGAATCATCAAGGTGATGTTGAAAAGGAAACTAAATGTTGAGACATCACAATCACAGACCTCAAGCTATATCCCAAAGCTGTCATCATCATAACAGTATGGTAACTGGCATAAACAGGCACATTGATCAATGGAACAGAATTGAGAACCCAAAAATGGACCTTCAACTCTATAGCCAACCAGTGTTTGGCAAAGCAGGAAAAACAATCAGACAGAAAAAAAGCATTTCAAGCATTCTGAAAGCTTTTGGTCAAAAGACATGAACAAACATTACTCGAAGAGGACATAGAAATGGCTAACAGCATTTCAAGAAATGCTGATAGGAAAACTGGACAACAACATGAAGAAGGATGAAACTGGACCACTTTCCTACACCACACACAAAAATTAACTCCAAATTAATGAGAGAATCTAAATGTCAATATAGAATCCATCAAAATCCTAGGGAAGAGCATGGGCAGCACCTATTCGACCTAGACCATAACAATTTCTTGCTAACACATCTCCAGAAACAAAGGAAACAAAAGCAAAAATTAAGTATTGTAACATTAGAAAGTAACAAGCTTTTTCATAGTAAAGGAAACAATCAACAAAACTAAAAGCTTACCAATGGAATGGGAAACTATATTTGTTAATGACCTATAGATAGAAGGGTAGCATCCAAAATCTATAAAGAACTTGTAAAACTCAATGCCTAAGACACCAAAAAATCCAGGCAAGAAATGGTCAAAAGACATGAACAAACATTACTCGAAGAGGACATAGAAATGGCTAACAGATACATGAAAGAAATGCTCAACATCACTGAGCATCAGGTGAGTACCAATCAAAACAACAATGAAATTCCACCCTACAGGTGGAATGGCTAAAATTAGCAGGACAGGAAACAACACATGTTGGCCAGGATGCAGGGAAATGGGAACCCTCTTACACTGCTGTTGAAAATGGAAACTGTGTAGCCACTCTGGGAAACAGTATGGGAGTTCCTGAAAAAATGAAAAATAGAGCTACCATATGACCCAGCAGTTTCACTTCTTTATTTACCCAAGAGGTACAAACATAGTGATTTGAAGGGACATATGCACTCCAGTGTTCATAGCAGCAATGTCCACAATAATAGCCAAAATATAGGCAAAGCATAGGTGTCCTTTGAAAAATGAATGGGTAATCTTTCTAATGTGCTGTTGGATCCTATTTTCTAGGATCTTGTTGAGAACCTTAGCATCCATATTCATCAGGGATATTCATATAAAATTCTCTTTTTTGGTGGGGTCTTTGCCTGGCTTGGGGATCAGGGTAATGCTGGCTTCATAAAAAGAGTCTGTAATTTTGCCTTCTGCTTCAATTTTTTTCCAGTTTGGTAGAATTCCCCAACGATTCCATCAGGTCCAGGGCTTTTGTTTTTTGGGAGGTTTTTGATCACTGCTTCAATCTCATTACTAGACATCAGTCTATTCAAGTTTTCAATTTCTTCCTGGTTAATTTTGGAAGTTTATAGTTTTCCATGAATGCGTCCATTTCATCTAGGTTGCTTAACTTCTTGGAATATAACTGTTCATAATAATTTCTGATGATTTTTTCTATTTCTTTGGTGTTAGTTGTCATTAAGATCAGAAGTTCTGAACAGCAAAAGAAACAGTCAACAAAACAGAGGGGCAACCCACAGGATGGGAGATGATATTTGCAAATGACAGTACAGACAAAAGGCTGATATCCAAGATCTATAAAGAACTTCTCAAACTCAACACACACAAAACAGATAATCATGTCAAAAAATGGGCAGAACACATGAATAGACACTTCTCCAATGAAGACATACAAATGGCTAAAGACACATCAGCTCTAACCATCAGGGAGATTCAAATCCAAACGACATGGAGATACCTCCTTACACCAGTTATAATGGCCCAAAATAACAAGACAGGAAACAACGTGTGTTGGAGAGGATGTGGAGAAAGTGAACCCTCTTAAACTGTTGGTGGGAATACAAGGTGGTGCAGTCACTTTGGAGAACAGTGTGGAGATTCCTCAAGAAATTTAAAATAGAGCTTCCCTATGACCCTGCAATTGCACTACTGCGTATTTACCCCCAAAATACAGATGTACTGAAAAGAAGGGCCATGTCTATGCCACTGTTCATAGCAGAAGTGGTCAAAGTCACCAAACTGTGGAAAGAATCAAGATGCTCTTCAATGGATCAATGGATAAGGAAGATGTGGTCCATGTACACTATGGAGTATTATGCCTCCATCAGAAAGAATGAATACCCAACTTTTGTATCAACATGGACAAGACTAGAAGAGATTATGCTGAGTGCAATTAGTGAAGCAGAGAGAGTTAATTATCATATGGTTTCACTTATTTGTGGAGCATAAGAAATATTATGGAGGAGATGCAGGGATGGAGAGGAGAAGGGAGTTGAGGGAAATTGGAGGAGGAGATGAAACATGAGAGACTATGGACTCTGAAATTTAATCTAGGTGTTTTGAGGGGGTCGGGGGTGGTAAGTTGAGCTAGCCTGGTGGTGGTTATTATGGAGCGCACATATGGCATGGAATACTGGGTGTCATTTATAAACAATGAATTCTGGTACTCTGAAAAGTCATTTTAAAAAATTAAAATATATATATATATATATATATATATATATATATATATATATGAAAATGAATGGATAAAGAGAATTTAAGATATATATATCTCAGAGAGTGAATATCTCAGAGAGTGATATATATCTCAGAGAGTGCATATAATATATATGCACACACACATATATGTTTAAATGTATTGATAATTTGAGATATATATGTGTGTATATATATATATGCATATACATATGTATACATACATATGCCTACATATACATACACACACAGATATATATTTTATTTACATATATTTAATTCAAGAAACAACAGATGAACATAGGGAAAGGAAGGAAAACTAAAATAAGATGAAAACAGAGAGCGAGAAGAATGATAAGAAACTCATGTATAAGAAATAAATGGACGTTGCTGAAGAGGTGGTGGGTAGGGTAGGGGCATGGGTAAGTGGGTGATGTGCATTAAGGAGGGCATTTGATGTCATGAGCACTGGGTGTTATATGTGACTGTTAATTCACTAAATACACTAAAACTAATAATTTTGTTTGTAAAGTTGTGGTTTAGTTAAGTAGTAAGTTAGTAGTAAGTAGTTAAGTAAGTTAATTAGTGAAGTGGGTAAAATTTAGTTAAAAGAAGTGAAATTGAAATTAATAATGAAATATACTAAAATAGAAATATATTTATAAAAATATAAAATATATAAATATAAAATATTTATTGAGTATTTTCGCATCTGTGTTCATCAAGGATATTGGTCTATAGCTCTCTTTTTTGGTGGGATCCTTGTCTGGTTTTGGGATCAAGGTGATGCTGGCCTCATAAAATGAGTTTGGAACTTTTCCTTCCATTTCTATTTTTTGGAACAGTTTCAGGAGAATAGGAATTAGTTCTTCTTTAAATGTTTGGTAGAATTCCCCTT